>NW_022196909.1:70211437-70283340 GCF_008632895.1 Mastomys coucha | reverse complement strand
CAGCATCTAATGAGATGATCATATGGTTTTTTTCTTTGAGTTTGTTTATATAGTGAATTATGTTGTTGAATTTCTGAATATTGAACCATCCCTGCATCCCTGGGATGAAGCCTATTTGATCATGATGGATGATCATTTTGATGTGTTCTTGGATTCAGTTTGCAAGAATTTTATTGAGTATTTTTGCATCAATATTCATAAAGGAAGTTGGTCTGAAGTTTTCTTTCTTTGTGTTAGATCTTTGTGTGGTTTAGGTATAAGCGTAATTTGGCTTCGTAGAACAAATTGGGTAGAGAACCTTATGTTTCTATTTCGTGGAATAGTTTGAGGAGTATTGGTATTAGGTCTTCTTTGAAGGTTTGATAAAACTGCACTAAACCTGTCTGGTCCTGGGCTGATTTTGGTTGGGAGACTATTAATGATTATTTCTATTTCATTAGCAGATATGGGACTGTTTAGATTGTTGATCTAATCTTGATTTAACTTTGGTATCTGGTCTCTCTCTAGAGATACCATTTCATCCAGGTTTTCCAGCTTTGTTGAGTATAGGCGTTTGTAGTAGGATCCTATGAGTTTTTGGATTTCCTCAGTTTCTGTTGTGTATCTCTTTTCATTTCTGATCTTGTTAATTAGGATACTGTCTCTGTGCCCTCTAGTTAGTCTGGCTAAGTGTATATTTTGTTGATCCAGCTCCTGGTTTGGTTGTTTCTTTATGTGGTTCTTTTTGTTTCCATTTGGTTGATTTCAAGCCTGAGTTTGATTATTTCCTACCTTCAACTCCTCTTGGGTGTATTTGCCTCTTTTTGTTCTCAAGCTTTCAGATGTGCAGTCAAATTGCTGGTATATGCTCTCTCCAGTTTCTTTTTGGAGGCACTTAAAACTATGAATTTTCCTCTTAGTACTGCTTTCATTGTGTCCCATAAGTTTGGGTATGTTGTGGCTTCATTTTCATTATACTCTTGAAAGTCTTTAATTTCTTTCTTTATTTCTCCCTTGACCAAGTTGTCATTGAGTAGAATGTTGTTGAGCTTCTACTTGTGTGTGTGGGCATTCTATTGTTTATGTTGTTATTTACGAGTAGCCTTAGTCCATGGTGATTTGATAGGATGCAAGGAATTATTTCAATCTTCTTGTATCGGTGAGGCCTGATCTGTGACCAATTATATGGTCAATTTTGGAGAAAGTACATCTATGAGGTATAGATGTTATAGAACTCAACATCCCATGAAGCTTTCACTTTTAAAAATTAATTAATTAATTAATAATACTTAGTTAGTTAATTAATTAATTAATTTTTATGTGTGCATGTTGGGGTTGGTGCCTGTGTCTTTGTAGAGATAGAAACGTGCTCTATCACAGAGCCACATGTCCAAACTCTTACTACATGGCCTGAGATTGATCTTTTAGTAGGGAAGGCAACATTTACTTTGTATCATCTGATAAATATAATAAAAGCCAGCTGTCAGGTTTACCTTTCCAGGGTTTTGTTTTGTTTGTTTGTTGCTATTGTTTTTTGTTTTATTTTGTTTTTCTCTGCACAATGATTGTGAATTCTTTGACTTAATTTTATGAGTCTCATAGTTTCTGCCTTCTGGAAAGGTCTCAATATCAAGGTGATATGTTTCTGAATGCATTCCTTGTCACTGGGATCTACTTTACTGATAAATAGTTCCTAGTAAATTCACAACAGTGGGTTTCTTGTTTTATTCTTACTCCATTTAAGAGTTGTTATTGTATTTTTAGACATCTGACTGGGATGACTTATGGTCAGGGCTCATTTACATTTAGCACCCTCAGACTACCCTAGGACTGCAAGTGGAATTTATTGTTCCAATACATTGGGGTTGGTCATCCTACAGGACAGGAGAGGTGGTGACTCTGTCCAGCTCTTTTGGTGAGCTTTTATACCATTTTCAGGGCAGCAGTCATTAGGCACAATGTGATTGACAGAACAGTGTGACTTTTTAAACTGATTGGTCTTTAGGGAATGAAGTGATAAGGACTTCCCTTGTCTGTAGGTGGCCAATGGTCCATCCTTCCTGCAGATTCTATCTAAATGCTCTGGGCCTCCCCCACAGCAGGTGGATGATGGTAGGTCCTCACACCCCTGTGGTCTGAGGAACGTTAATTAGCTTCCCCCTTCTGCAGGGGACAGGTGCTTAAGTGTTCTATGACCTTTACAAAGTTCCTGATCTGACCTCTTCACAAGGTTCTCAGGTTTCAATTCTGCAGTAAACCCTCAGAAGTGAGCTCTTCTAGGGAGGGAATGTAGAATAGACATTATTCTAGCTTAAGGAAATTCCTTGGGTGTTACTAAGCTCCGATCCATTTTTAGCAGCTAAAAAGTGCAAACCCTGAGTCCTTAGTAGCCATTGGCATGAAACAGATTCTCCTAAAGAACATCAAGCTGAGAAATGAATAAATCAGAATTCTTAGAAAAAGCCCATTAGTAGTGAGAAGAAAGGCTTGGAAGAGTTGATACCAAGTTTTTAAGGACACATTAATGTTGCCATAGTTGCAAATTCATATGTGAAATGCACACACACACACACACACACACATACACACACACATATACACACACACATACACACACACACATCATAGAGTAAATCTGAGTTTGGGGGAAAAAGAAAAATACAGAAAAGAGCAGTCTATAAGTGAAAGTTACTTTGCTAAGAGATTTCTATTTTAACTTTTACACAATTACTATGATTCCATTATGCTATTTTCCATTCATGAAACCACACAGTTCTTGGGGTAATCTGCAAGCTGAACCAAAATACAGATGTTTTCTGATTTAGTAATATGAGATTAAGAAGATTGTGATTCTTATGTAGTTGTTATATGCACTGGAATATGGAAACAGTTGTTATAGATGCAATGATAGTGAGGAACAGATGGAGTGATAATGAATGAGAAGATAATAGACTGTGAATACTCCTGTCATTCTCTAACCTTTATGGAAAATAAAAGTAGAAGACAAGACAAACCATACAGGGAGGGAGAATGTTAGAGATGGCCTTTCATAGGAGATGTTGGGGGTAGATTAATTATATTTTATTGTTTATATGTTTAGTATTTTCAAATCTAATGAAAAATTAAGAATAAAAGCTACCAAAGAGACAAATTACATGGTTTCTTCTGGAATATGAACTTTTCTAGAAATAGTTTGATTGACAATATGTCTTATAAATACCATACATAATTTAAAAAAAAACAATTTTAACAGCAGTAAGTCAATGTTGCTGAGTTATAGTTGTAGAACTAGAGTAATGAAAAGAAACATTTTAAAGCTTTTTTTTTTGTGCAACTAGAGGTTGCATCTATATGTCTGCCAAAAGAGAGCAAGACTAGTAGTTATTAAAACTATTTCTGATTCTTTTCATATTATGTGGATAATATAAAAATGTACTCTGCTAGAAGTTTAGGAAATTTAGAAACTAAAATATTAAAGATATAAATATTCTATATTTCTATTACCTATTTGCAAATAGTCTGCTTCTACCAGCTAATCATTATTACTGAGATTTCTATTATTTCTTTTACAATCATGTGGACATAAAATAATATTTATTCTATGATGCTATAATAAGGGGAATTATAAGTGTTATAGTGTCCTGCACTGGTTTTCTTTGCCTTGATAAGACACTATGATCAAAATCAGCTAAAAGAGGCTTCCTTTGTCTAGTAATCCTCAAGTCACCTTTCATTACTGAGGAAAGCAAAGGTAGGCGTTCAAGGCAGCAATCTGGAAGCAGTGGCTAAAACAGAGTCTGTGAAGGAATGATGCTTACTAGCTTGACCTCTTAGGCATGCTCAGCTTGTTTCTTATGTTGCCCAGGACCACCTACTCAGGACTAGCACTAGCCACAGTAGGCTGGGTTCTTATACATCAATCATTACTTAAGAAAGCTTCACAAGCTTGACCATTGGTCAGTAGAAGGTAATCCTTTAAGTGATATTTTCTCTTCTCAGCTCATTCTAATTTGTACTATGTTTATTAAACTAACCCTACACATGTGTCTTTGATTTATTTCACTTAATATTTTACTTAATATTACATCATAAATTTTTTGGAAATAAAAGTAAGTACTTTAAAACTCTTAATTGTTATGCCAATTTACTATTCTATTATATGAATATGCTCTATCCAATTTTTTGTTGTTTGATTTTTGTTTTTTACTGGGCATTAAGATTGTTTCCACATTTTATTTTAATTCAAACTGGGAAGAATATTTATATAGAAAAATATCAATATAGGTTTTTTTTGATGTCTGAAGATTAAAGGCCTATATGTGAAGTTCTTGGGTCAAATTTAACAATTGTACCTAATATTGTTCATGAAATCATGTTTTTTGACTATGGTCCCATTTGTTGTCTTTATTAGCAATATAGATTCATGCTGGAGTCTAGCCTCAACAAGAGTCAGGGGTCATCAAGGACTAGGAATACCTGGTAGACAAATGAGAAAACACAATTTAGAGACAATACTGACAAGCTCCTTTTTTTAGGTGTGTGAGCTCTTGAACTAGGGACCAGGAAAAACAGACAACATAAAGCTGGAGGTTGGTGAACTGATCTGTGTATCTGAGAGGCCTTCCTCCTCTTTATCCCTTAATCTGTCTGCTATTAACATGTCTAAAACCTGCATAGGACAAAGTTATTCTTTTCGAATGAATTAGAACCCTTCAGGGATTTTCTGTTGTTGGAGTGAGGAAATGGAAACCACAGGTTAGTAAGTAACATATGATTTGCATATGTCTTCCTTGTTGGGTTCTGGGAAGAAGTTAAAGAAGAGAGACCCTGAGGCTGTGTTTTGAAAACAAGAAAAAAGTTAAGTGTTAAGTTAGTAAACATAGTTATAAATGAAGAATCTCATGGTGCAGTCTGTAAACCTGGCCAGGGCATTGAGAAGTTGGGTGGATACAGGAATGGTGTGATGATTGGAGTTGGCCATGAGGGTCCTTTTTAGATGTGGAGTCTTGTGCTCTCAAAACAAACACTTGGTCCCACAAAGCCATGAAGATGGACTGTCATTGAGTTTTAAATGATGCTATCTCATGTTGTTTGAGGAAAGAGGTCATTTCTTATAGGTAGAATGGAAAGCTGTAAGCTATGGTCATTTCTGTGTACTATGACCAGGAAAAACAGACAACACATAGCTGGAGGTTGGTGAAGTGATCTGTGTGTCTAAAAGGCCTTCCTAAGGAGAGTGTAGCAGGTAGTTTGTGGGCCATTCTAAGCACTGAAGTGCCATAGAGCATAACTGTTTGTTAATAAAAGTACGAGTGATCTGAAGACAACAGGTTTCCAACCTGTCTTTGCTGTACAAACATTGTTATCTCCTATTGTTTTCTCTCTTGTTGGGGGTTGTATACTTATCTCTCAAGGTTGTCTTCCTGAATACAGGCCATAAGAATCCACAGTAGTGGCTGCTTAGGCTATGTCCTGTCTTGCTGGTGATTCCTTTTATGACTTTTCTTTATTACTGGGTAAGACTTTCAATTACAAGAAGACACAGCACTCATGCTGGTGTGAGTTTCACCTTAGAGTTTTCATGCTGTTCCATAGATTTATGCTTATTATCTGAACTCTTGTGAACTGCATGGGAGCAGAGCTGAGTTTCCTAAAGGTCTTAATACAATGTAAATGCAGTGAGGACATTGGGTGTCATTGATAATTCCCTTCAGAAACTTTAATATTTCAGTGGGGAATGGCAGTGGCATGTAAGGCATTTAACAGTAAAAAAGCTGTGAACAAGGAAATGAGACAAACAGTGCATCTTATAACTGCAAATCTTCCCCAGTTTATGTTTTATGAAGAAGAAAACAACAGTTAAAAGAAAGGGCTGAAAAATCAAGAACACTCAAATCCAGACCTCTCAGGAAACTCTTGTTAAAACATAAAGTCTTAATATTATGCTGTCAGAAGATATTGACTGTGTTGTCCCTAAGGAGTTTAGGGTAGAAATAAGAAATTAATTGGACTCAATTACTTTTAAGAAATAAGATCAAATTCTCTTTTTGGTTCCATATTTGCCTTCTGTCATAGTCTCTTCTACTTCAAAGAGATGTAGAAAATTGGTTCTCACCATCCTCCTCATTCATCTCTCTGCCTCCTATGAAGAGGCTCTACATGATTGGAAGATAGAAATTTGGAAGTCACCGGGCAGTGGTGGCGCATGCCTTTAATCCCAGCACTTGGGAGGGAGAGGCAGAGGCAGGCGGATTTCTGAGTTCAAGGCCACCCTGGTCTACAGAGTGAGTTCCAGGACAGCTAGGGCTAAACAGAGAAACCCTGTCTTGAAAAAACAAAGACAATAAAAAATTGGAAGTCAGAACAAGAAAGCCAGATTGTCATTGTGGTTGTGGATGTAGAGAATAGTATCACTATGATTACTGTGAACAACCAAAAGAAATTTACTTTAAGGACTATCTTTTTGTCTTCAGACTCCATTTACTCATTGGGAGAAACTAAATTCAAGAACCAAGTCTTTAGGGGAGCTGGGGACTTCTGTTGTAAACAGTTGTCTTAGTCCAGATATCTCTGGAACAATGTCTTCAACGTGCTGTCAGGGTCAAATAAGTTCGTGTTCCTAGGCCTAGGAATGAACAATTCCACATCTTTAAAAGTTTTCTTTTTTTTTCTTTTTTTTTATTAGATATTTTCTTTATTTACATGTAAATTTCTGCTTTCCCAGTTTCCCCTCCAAAAAACAAAGAAACAAACAAAAACAACAAAAACAGACCCCTGTTGCCTCCCCCTCCCCATGCCTGCCACCCCGCCCTCTCCCACTTATTGGTGCCTGCTGTAGTTAGAATGTCTTCTTCAAAACTCATGTTGAAATAAATGCACTTTTTTTGAAAAAAAAGTTTTCTTAATTGTCTGCTAACAGGTAAAAAAAATATAGAAATTACTGTCATCAAAAACAAGGTACAAAAGTTATAAATCTTTATAATTAATTGCCTGTTATACCCAAATTAACTCCATGCAGCTGATCCACTCCTTTGTCCCCTTATCACTCTGAACTCTGAATCTAATATCTAGAAGAATGAAGCAAGAACCTTGAAGCCAGGTGCCCTAGATATGGCCCTGTCTCCAATGGGTACTCCCTCGATAAACTCATAGTATCAAAATATAATTGGATGGCACTGTAGCTCCTCTCAGCTTCTGCCTCATTTTGTGTTAGCATCTTTTAAAAATGTTATATAATCTCTCTGTGGGGACACAGTTCTGAGCCCAAACTGGTGACCTCCATGAACACTCATAAAATAAAGCTTTCCTTTTTAAGTGTCCATATCTGAAGTGTGTTTTCTAGGCTTCTACCTCAAACCCAATATTATCAACAATGAAGAATCTGGTCTTTTTGAACCAGAGGAATCTATGACAAATTGATATTGGATAAAAAATGATGCTGATAAAAGGCTGCTTGAGAGCTGAAGCTGGGAATGTGATTTTGTTACTTGAAGAACAACTATTGGATCAGAGAAGAGGTCTAGGGTCTGCTACAAACTCAAATGAGAAAATGATACTCAAATTCTTCAGAGGGATGCAAGTACAAATGTGATCAATACCTTGAGGGAGTCAGAACCACAAGACAGGGGCTCTCAGAGTCACAATCTATGTAGATGATTGGAGCATCTTAGTGAGGTATAGAAATAAAATAGGAATACAAGTTTCAACTAAACATTGAGCACCCAAAAGTGAAATTAATAAAAAGATGTGAATATGCAAAACAAATTTGAAAAATTAAAGTAAGTGTAGTTCAAATAATCCAGTTATAGCTCAAGATGGATGGGAGTGGCATACAGAATAATGATACAAGTAACTATTTTAAAGATACAAGGCTAGGGCTCTGATCCTGTCTTAAAATCTCCCAGAAACATTAACACCTGTTCTCCTGGCTCAAGTTGTATTTTGGAAGATGCTCATGCTTCAGTTCCTTAACTACACCTGACCTGTGTCAGAGGGAGAATGTACCCTGGAAGTGACACTCAGAAGGTCATGCTGGGTTCCATTATCCTTTGCTTCTTATGCCTCAATATGCACCTGTCTTAGAATTTTTTTCACTTCATATAGTGTGTATATGAAGAGATCTAATATCCTGTGAGCATATAGAATATAATCATATCCATTATCCTTCCCCACCCAAATATTAACAATGTGTTACATATTTTCCTAGGTTTGTATGTTTATATAAAATGATACTACCATTATATTTAAGTAAAATGATTTTTATACAGGGTGTGTGATTTAACAATGCCTGTGAGTTCTGAGAAATGCATCATTAGATTATTTCCTCTTGGTGTGACTACTGTAGAATATATTCAAAAAGTTAACTGATAAATGTATTGTATGTCTAAGGTTTGTGACATAACCTATTGATCCTAAGCTGCATGCCTTTATAGCATGTTCCTTTACTGAATGCTTTATGCAGTTTTAATGTAATGTGTGGCTAATCCTATCTAAGCATGGAAAAAGTCCAGTCACAATACCAGTTGTAGGAAGTTTTCAGGCCTACTCTAATCTTATGGCTTCACTATTAAATATGCAGTCTTCCATGAACCAAAACATTATACAACACATAACCATACATGTATATACATGTAATATCCATAATTATGTATGTGTAGCTTTACAATTATTTGTTTTCACTGATCTTACCTAATCTGATAGTGTGGGCATCTCTATTAACATATACAATACTTTTCCATTATTTTATCATAAAATAAAATATATATAGATATTCCATCTATGTTGAACATGTTAATTTTTATCTGATTAAGTTAGATTATGTATGATAATTCAAAGACTTCCATATGACTGGGCCCAGGAACACTTCCTCACAGAAGGTGCGGGAGGCTCATGAAGCACATTAGTCTCATGAGGTTTTTAGCCATTTCTTGGAAAGAGGGCCATTCTTCAGTGGCATAGCTTCCTGCAGCTGCTCATGCTTCTGTAAATAATTCTTTACCTTACCTATTTCTTGTAAGTAGTCTCAGTAAACTCATTGATTCATCAAGCTGGACTTGGTAGAATCATTTCTTTTATCTGTTATTTTCTTATATGTCCAGGGCAAGCATAGTAGAATGTCTAGGAAAAGCCATACAACAGCCTACTTCACAATCAAATGTCCTTTAGATGCATTGAGTTTATTTTCATTGTAAGCAGAACATACTACAAGTATATCTTATCTAAGTATGAGGTCACTTGTTCCACTTCACATTGCTTACTCAGTGCCTGTTTATTAAACTTGATGCCATTATTATTAAGATCCAATTACAGATCACCTGTGTTGTGAACCCTGAAATACACAGCTTTCTAAATGAGGACAAAAGTACTTCTATCTCTATTTTTCTTGTTCATTCATTTTTATTTCCATTCTCTGTCTCTTCTTTTAAACCCATGGAACATAATTTATGCTGGGCATATGTTCTTGGCTGTACAGTCTTTTGTTAGAATATGATTAATAAACCAAATGTCATACCATTAAATGAATTATTGACTCACCATCTCCCAGTAGTTATCAATTGCTACCAGTTCCTTAAATATGTGTGGAACTCCAGGTTCACTACTACCCAACTACATGCTGGGATTTTGTCTGGCTTGAGTTTGAGTTTGTGAAGGGATTGTGTGTACTGCCAAAAGCACTGTGAGTTTACATGTCCTGTGGTGGGTCAAAACACTGTTATTTTCCACCAGTTAGTATTATTATCTTGAGATTCATATAGATTGTTATCAATAGTTCAGTTCTTTTCATCACTGAATAATATTCCATGTTGTGGATACACCATCACTTGTTTAGCTATTTGCTAAACTGGATTTTAATTTAGAACAATTACTAGCAAAGCTTCTACTAACACTATATTTAGTTTTATTTTGCATGTTTAAAAATAGTTACATTTTTGGGTTAAATGCCTAGGAAGTGCATCACTGGTACATATGATAAATTGGTGTTTGGAAGAAATTATCTTTTTCAATTCCACAATGGCTTTCCTATTTTACATTTTCATTAGTAATGGATGAACAATCCCATGCCTCCATATTCTGGCACTTAGTGTTGCCCTCTTGTTAATATTATTCTGTTTTAGTAAGTATAGAGTGGAAACTTGGTGGTATTTACTTAATGCTTACTGTCTCCTCACTGCATTCAAGGAGATGCCTCTTTGTGTCTTTGTTCCCTTTTATATATTGTCTGGGTTTTTTTGTTTTTGTTTTGTTTTTGTTTTTTGTAAAGATTTACTTTTATATGTATGTTTTCATGACCATTTTCAGTGCTGTACAGCTAATTGATGTGCTATTTCCTAGAGACAACTACCTCAACCACTCCCAGTTTTCCTCTATTACCTATAGATTTTGGGAATAGCATTAAGACCTCATGGGATTTTACTCATAAACTCTGACATTTCCATTGATGCTAATTTTTTTCAGCTCAGGTTTGGGCAGTCATGTTGGTGAGACTTTATGGACATAGCTTCTGACATTTGTAGGAGACACAATATCTCAGCAAGCTCCCTGATCCTCTAGCCCTCATGATCTCCTCACTGCCTTGTCTGCTCTTTAGGTACAGGAGTGTTTTTTTGTGTATATATGAGTCTTTTGTGATAGATAAAGTTTGCAAACCTTTTCCTCTCATTTTCAATCTTCCTTGTATCTTACTTGAGCTCTATTATGTAGCAAAGGTTTTAAATTTTGGTGCATTCCAGACCCATTTAGTTATTTTCCTTTAAAGTCTTATTAAATGATCTTTGTGCTTACTTAAGAAAGAACATCTAATTTTAGAATATCTTTAGACTCACTGAAAGGTTCACATGATTGCAATGTTCTAATGTGCCCATTTGCAGTTCTTCCTGTTATTAGGATCTTATAATACTATAGAAAATCAGACATGCCTAAAAATTCAACATGTGTCTTTACTAAGCACCACTCTTCCTTTGGTTTTAAGTCTTCTAACTAACAAACTTCAGTTTTCTCCTGTAAGTCCTGGGACTATAGCCATGCAATGGATTTATTAACCTGGTTTTTCATATGACAGGTTGCCAGCTTTTCTGACTTCTAAAAAAGATGTACCCTAGCACCTCATGATATATTTTGACCTCATAGATTACATGGCACTATGAAGTGGCAGTAAAATATTATTGATCTCTTTCGCAGTCATCTTCTCAATTTCTGAAGACTGTATGTTTAAACTTTGGTCTTGAACATGTTGTGGAGTGGCCAATTTTGTTGTCATCCTGGGGCCGAGAAGGTTCTAGTTTTAATAGATAGTCAGTGTAAATGTGAGAGTAAGGTCATATCTTGCTGCTGTGCTTGAAATTTTGAGACCCGTAGAGACTATGAGTGACAAAGCAGGATGAAGAAAAAGAGCAGTTACCTAGAAATAACAGAAGTTCTTGAGTTGCACTGCTCTGGATCGCTTTGATGTGTGAAATAGTTGCTGCATAGTACTGTGATAAGTCCACTTCAGTGTGTTGTTTATAGGCTACCTGCCACTAAAGATATACAAATTGAAAAAAGTTTTAATTTAAGTATGCCTTTGGGGATCCAAAGCTTATATATTAGGTATATATTAAAATTGTTTATATCAGTACTTGTGATTGATATTTTCTTTTGACAGAGCTGTTCCTTGAAAAAGAGTTCATAGGACCCATTATGGTAACAAGTAGTTCATTGATTTGTCTAATCTTTTGTCTTTTATTAATTTTATACCAGTTGTTGAATATTGTTGCAGTCTCATACTTATGTTAGGCTCTGAAGACACAAAGGAGATTACAGAATATCTATCCCTGGAGACTCACTGCAGGGTAAGGGGTGTCTACAGTGATATATTCCTACCATCAAGTTGTAGAGGGTAACCCATAGCTTTGTCAATAACCTATGATATTTGTAGAGTATCATCTATGGGAATTCTTTTGCTAAATGCTCAAAAAGTTTTAACTCATTCCTTATATTAGAAATTTTACTTGGTGGCATAAGATGTCTAGCTGGGGCATTTTTTCCTCATTGTATGGTGCTTCCAATTAATTTCCTTTCACATATATATCTATTTTAGGATGCTTCTACAGTAGTAGGTTTCAGTAGGCCTTTAGTCTTAGTTGTTTCTCCCCAGAGTCCAGCCTTTATCCTGGCCTCCCTTCCTTTTTTTTTTCATTTAAACTTCTCACCCAACTTGCCCCTCTATCTCTTTATAACACTATATCAATATTTTCTCTTTAAATGGAAATAGATTCTTTTCTCTTATATTTTTGGTTGTGAGCCTAGCCTTTAATGGCTGAGCCATCTCTCTAGCCCATAGATTCTTTTCTCAAACAGTATATCTTGATTACAGTTTTCCCTCCCTTTACTACTCCCAGTCCTTCCTCACCTCCTTTCCCATCTAGATCCACTTCCTTTCTGTCTTTCATTAGAAAAGAACATGCTTCTAAGAGATAGTACTAAATACAAAGTAAAATATAATATATTAAAACAAAAACTGCCACAATAACAGGACAAAGCAACAGCAGGAAAAGAACTCAAGAGACTGGGTGAGGCATTTGTTTGAACACCCAGGAATCCCATAAGAGGACTAAACTAGAATCCGTAATATATATTCAGGGGATATGGTGCAGACCTGCATGGCCACTGTGCATGCTGCTTCAGTCTCTATATGTTCACATGAGCTTGAGAGACCTTGATTGTTTGATGCACGCTACCTTGTATGACTCTTATACCTTTCTTGCCTTCTGTTCCAATGCGTTCTCAGAGCTCTGAGAAGAGGTTTGATGGGGAAATATTATTTATGGCTTAGTAATGCTATATTCTGAAGCATTGTCTTTATTTACTTGTTTTGGCTGGATTTCAAAACAGTAGATATTTAGCTTATCCTTATATATCCTTATATAAGTCCAAACACATACAATTAGGAAATATCTTCTTCCTAGTACATGATAATTCAGCACCCTGAAAGAAAATTAATTTTATGTACAGTCATTAGAATTCAATTCCTGTGTTAAATATGTTTAACACTGATGTCTTTGCCTTTAAAAGCTATACTTGACTTTATGCTAATGATGCTATTCTACTGTTCTTCAAATAGAATGTCTGTGAAGCTGGTGAAGCAGATGGAGAATGGATCACTGATAGATAAACCATCCAGGGCAACCTTGCTTCTTAAATATTGCTTTTTTATATGACTCTTGCTTTTTTAAAATGTCATAGTTGCTTTATTTTCTTATTTATTGGGTAATAAAATCAAGGAGAAATGTTTCAGTGGAACTTAGAAAAAACAATCTATGCATTGGGTAACATGTTAAATAATTTATGATACCTTATTATGTTTTGAACACCAGGGATGTGCAAATTATCAGAAATACCTGAAGGTATTCTAGAAGCAAGTAGAAGCCATATAAATATGTGTAGTGCTTTGGGATTACCAGTTTGGAGTTCATTCCTCATCTTGTGATATCTGCATTTTACCAGTAGAGTCTTTACCACTTTGTGTTCTCAATGGTGTCTGAAATCCACATACATAATTACTCTACCTGTTGATCATTTCTTAGAGAAAGTTAATGTAATGTATGGAAACTATGAAATATTAGAAGAGCTATTTTAACATTTGATTTATTCAAGTCAAATATATATTGTCTGTAGTTACATTTAATTTCTCAACTTCATATTTGATAAATATATTAAAAGTTTGAATAAACAAGACTATCAACAATATGATACATCTGTCAAAACTTTTATTAATGAAAATTACCTAGATGAACTCCAGGACACAGAATTCATAAGAATAATATAAACATCATTAGTAGTTCAAGGAATTTAAAGAGGGCAGGAACACACACACACACACACACACACACACACACACACACACACACACACCAGTCTAATGAAATCAAGGGGGGAAAGTATAAGTATAATAACCATTTTAGTGTTACCCAAGAAAACATAAGTATGACTGAAAAGACAATTCGATATTTGAGAACTAAATTCTACAAGGAGACAGAAAAATTGATGAGGACTTAGGCAGAAGATAGACTATCAGGGTGTGAAGATAAATTAAAAGACTTAGACAATGTAAACAAGGGACACATACAAAAAATAAAAGGAATACACATAAAATGTGGGTCACTATAAAAAAATCAAACCTTTGAATCATAGTCCTAGATTAGGGAGAAATATGCCAAATAAATGGTATAGACCAAATCTCCCACAAGTTCATAGAAAAAAATTCCTCCAAACTAAGGAAATATATACCCATACAAATACAAGAAGCACAGATAACATCTAATAGATGTCCTTCATCAGAGAAATGGATACACAAAATGTGGTACATTTACACTATTGAGTGCTACTTAGCTATTAGAAATGATGAATTTATGAAATTCATACACAAATGGATGGAACTAGAAAATATCCTGAGTGAGGTAACACAGTTACAAAAGAACACACATGGTATGCACTCACTGACAAGTAGATATTAACCCAAAAGCTCCAAATACTTAAGATACAATTCACAGACCACATGAAGCTCAAGAAGGAAGACCAAAGTGTGGGTGCTTCAGTCCTTCTTAGAAGGAAAACAAAATACTCACAGGAGCAAATATGGAGATAAAATATAGAACAGAGACCAAAGGAAAGGCCATCCAGATACTTTCCCACATGGGGATTCATCCCATATACAGTTACCAAAACCAGACACTATTGCAGATGCCAAGAAGTGCATGCTGACAGGATCCTGATATAGTTGTCTCCTGAGAGGCCCTGCCAGAGCCTTACAAATACAGAGGTGTATGCTTATAGTTAACTACTAGACTGAGTGTGGGGTCCCCAATAGAGGAGTTAGAGAAAAGACTGAAGGAGTTGAAGGGGTTTGCAACCCCATAGGAAGAACAACAATATCAACCAACCAGGCCCCCCCTCCCCCACAGCTCCCAGGGACTAAGTTATCAACCAAGAGTTACACATGGCTCTAGCTGCATATGTCGCAGATAATGGCCTTGTCAGGTATAAATGGGAGGAGAGGTCCTTGGTCCTATGAAGGCTCAATAAGTGCCCCAGTATAGGAGTAGGTGGGTGAATGGAGGAACACCCTCATAGAAACAGGGAGAGGCAAGATGGGATAGGAGATATCTGGGGGGAGGGGTGCAAGAAAGGAGAAAACATTTAAAATGTAAATAAAGAAAATTTCCAATAAAAATAATAAAAATTTGTTAACCGATGTATGTATAACACATACGTTTTATTAAATGAATATGTATGTGAAAAAAAAAAGACCAGAAAAGAAAATCTTCTTGGTATATGATATAAAAGCACTAAAGAGACAGAGAAAAAAATGGCAGGAAATAATCAAACTCAGGGCAGAAATCAACCAAGTGGAAACAAAAAAAACCATACAAAGGATCAACCAAACCAGGAGCTGGTTCTTTGAGAAAATCAACAAAATAGATAAACCTTTAGCAAGACTAACTAGAGGGCACAGAGACAGTATTCTAATTAACAAAATCAGGAATGAAAAGGAAGGCATAACAACAGAACCTGAGGAAATTAAAAAAAAAAATCATGAGAACCTACTACAAAAGCCTAAACTCAATAAAACCTGGAAAACCTGGATGAAATGGACAATTTTCTAGACAGATACCAGGTACAAAAGTTAAATCAAGATCAGTTAAAGGATCTAAACAGTCCTGTATCCCCTAAAGAAATAGAAACAATAATTAATAGTCTCCCTGCCAAAAAAAGCTCAGGACCTGATGGGTTTAGTGTAGAGTTTTATCAGCCTTCAAAGAAGACCTAATACCAATACTTCTCAAACTATTGCACAAAATAGAAACAGAAGGTACTCTACCCAACTTGTTTTATGAAGCCACAATTACTCCAATATCTAAACCACACAAAGACCTAACAAAGAAAAACTTCAGAGCACTTTCCCTTATGAATATTGATGCAAAAATACTCAATAAAATTCTTACAAACTAAATCTAAGAACTTATCAAAATGATCAACCATCATGATCAAGTAGGCTTCATCCCAGGGATGAAGAGATGGATCAATATATAGAAATCCATCAATGTAATTCACTATATAAACAAACTCAAATAAATGCCATATGATCCTCTCATTAGATGCTGAGAAAGCATTTGACAAAATCCAGCACTCTTTCATGATAAAAATCTTGGAAAGATTATGAGTTCAAGGCCCATACCTAAACATAGTAACAGCAATATACAGCAAACCAGTAGCCAACATCAAACTAAATGGAGAGAAACTTGAAACAATCCCACTAAAATCAGGGACTAGACAAGGCTGCCCACTTTCTCCCTACCTATTCAATATTGTACTTGAAGTTCTAGTCAGTGCAATTAGAAAACAAAAGGAGATCAAAGGGATACAAATTGGAAAGGAAGGAGTCAAGTTATCACTATTTGCTGATGATATGAGAGTATACTTAAGTAATGCCAAAAATTCCACCAGAGAACCCCTAAACCTGATAAACAACTTCGGCAAAGTAGCTGGATATAAAATTAACTCAAGCAAATCAATGGCCTTCCTCTACACAAAGGATAAACAGACTGAGAAAGAAAGTAAGGTAACAACATCTTTCACAGTAGTCACAAATTATATAAAATACGTTGGAATGACTGTAACTAAGCAAGTGAAAGATCTGTATGACAAGACCTTCAAGTCTCTGAAGAAAGAAATTGAAGAAGATCTCAGAAGATGGAAAGATCTCCCATGCTCATGGATTGGCAGGATTAATATAGTAAAAATGGCCATCTTGTTGAAAGCAATCTACAGATTTAATGTAATCTCCATTAAAATTCCAACTCAATTCTTCATAGAGTTGGAAAGAGAAATTTGCAAATTCATGTGGAATAACAAAAATCTTAGGATAGCAAAAACTATTCTCAACAATAAAAGAACATCTCAGGAAATCACCATCCCTGACCATAAGCTATACTACTGGGCAATTGTGATAACATCTGAATGGTATTGTTATGGTGACAGGCAGGTAGATCAATAGAATAGAATTAAAGACCCAGAAATGAACCCACACACCTATGGTCACTTGATCTTTGTCAGAGGAGCTAACCATCTAGTGGAAAAAAGACAGCATTTTCAACAAATGGTGCAGGCTCAACTGGTGGTTAGCATGTAGAAGAATGCAAATTGATCCATTTGTATCTCCTTGTACAAAGCTCAAGTCCAAGTGGATCAAGGACTTCCACATCAAACCAGATACACTGAAACTAATAGAAAAGAAAGTGGGGAAGAGCCTCGAGCACATGGGCACTGGGGACAATTTCCTGAACAGAACACAAATAACTTATGCTTCAAGATCAACAATTGACAAATGGGACCTCATAAAATTGCAAAGCTTTTGTAAGGCAAAGGACACTGTCAATAGGACAAAATGGCAACCAACAAATTGGGAAAAGATGTTTATCAACCATACGTCCAAGAGGGGAATAATACCCAAAGAACTCAAGATGGTAGTCTCCAGAGAATCAAATAACCCTATTAATGGAGTACAGAGCTAAACAAAGAATTATCAACTGAGTAATACCAAATGGCTGAGGAGCACCTAAAGAAATGTTCAACATACTTAGTCATCAGGGAAATGAAAATCAAAACAACCCTGAGTTCAAAAACTCAGGTGACAGTAGATTCTGGCAAGGTTATGGAGAAAGAGGAACACTCCTCCATTGTTGGTGGGATTGCAAGGTGGTAAAACCTCTCTGGAAATCAATTTGGTAGTTCCTCAGGAAATTGGACATAGTACTACCTGAGGACCCAGCTATACCACTCCTGGGCATATACTTAGAAGAAGCTCCAACGTGCAATAAGGACACATTCTCCACTATGTTAATAGCAGCTTTATTTATAATAGTCAGATCCTGGAAAGAACCCAGATGTTCCTCAACAGAGGAATGGATACAGAAAATGTGGTACATGTACACGATGGAGTACTACTCAGTTATTAAAAAACAGTGAATTTATTAAATTCTTAGGGGAATACATGGATCTGGAGAATATCATCCTGAGTGAGGTAACCCAATCACAAAAGAACACACATGGTATGCACTCACTGATAAGTGGATATTAGCCCAGAAGCTTGGAATACTCAAGATACAATTCACAAACCACAAGAAACTCAAGAAGAAGGAAGACCAAAGTGTGGATACTTTGATCCTTCTTAGAAGGAGGAACAAAATACCCATGGAAGTAGTTGCAGAGACAAAGTGTGGAACAGAGACTGGAGGAAGGACAATCTAGAGACTGCCCCACCTGGGAATCCTTCCCATATACAATCTCCAAACCCAGACACTATTGTGGATGCCAAGTTATGGCTGACAGGAGCCTGATATAGTTGTCTCCTAAGAGACTCTGTCAGTGCTCGACTAATACAGAAGCAGAGGCTCACAGCAATCCATTAGCCTGATCACAGGGTCCCCAATGAAGGAGCTAGAGAAAGGACCCATGTAGCATAAGGGGTTTGCAGCCCCTTAGGAGGAACAACAATGTGAACTAATTAGTAACCTCAAAGCTCCTAGGGACTAAACCACCAACCAAAAAGTACACATTGTGGAACTCATGGCTCCAGTTGCATATGTAGCAGAGGATGGCCTAGTTGGTCATCAATGGGAGGAGAGGCCTTTGGTCCTGTGAAGTCTTTATGCCCCAATGTAGGGGAATGCCAGGGCCAGGAAGTGGGAGAGGTTGGGTTGGTGAGTAGGGCGATGGGGAAGGGAATAGGATTTTTTTCTGAGGGGAAACTGGGAAAGGGGGTATCATTTGAAATGTAAATAAAGACAATATCTAATAAAAAAGAAAAGAAAGCTATATGGAAAGCTATGAGGCAAAATGTAAGTCATTTATAAAGAAAAACCTCTGAGAATAACAGTTGGTTTCCTGGCTACTGAATGGAAATTCTGAAAGCCAGAAGAACACATAAAACAATGTTTTACAAGTCGTATAAGACTCTGGAAGACTACCTGGAATAATGCAACCAGCAATGCTGTCTGTCATGATTGAAGAACAAAGAAAATATTCCATGACATAAACAACCTAAAGAATGTATATCAACCAAATCAAACCTAAAGAAAATACAGGAAGCAGTACTTCTGACTGAAGAAAGGAATGAATATTACATCAAAGAGACTGGAAAGAAATGTGAAGCCATAACTGCTAAATTAAAACTCAAAACACCACTGTAAATACAAGCAACACTCAGAATCAACAACACAATGACCACAATTCATATATCCAAACATTTCGGTATCTATTGTTTCATTTTTCCAGTCAAAATATACAATGGATCAAGAAACAAAATCTCTGTATGCATTGCCTCCAACAAACACATTTTAGTTTTAAACATATGTATTGCTCTAGATTAGTAACTCTCAATCATTGAGTCATGACACCATTGTGTTTACATATCAAATATTCTGCACATCAGATATTAACATTATATTTCATGATAGTAGCAAAATCATAATTTTGAATTAACAACAATAAAAAATAATACTTGGAAGTGTGTGTGTGTGTGTGTGTGTGTGTGTGTGTGTGTATGTGTGTAATTCTACATTTTTTCTGTGCTTCCCTAGTTCCCAAATAATGTTAGGGCATTTCTATACCCACTGGAGCTCATTTTAGTTCCCAAATAAATAACACAGAGACCTAATAAATTTATTAATTATCTGGAGGCACTATGTTGGGCAGATACTCATCTATTGTAATGAACCCTCAACGGCTGCCTACTTCCCAGCCACATGGTCCTTTACCTGCTATCTGAGTCTTGACCTGGCTCACTATGTTATATTCATCCTTTCCTTATGGCAACCTCATAGCAAATCCTCTTGCTCCTTTTCCTTGTCTTTTGTCCTTTCTGTCTCTCTCCTTAAGAGCCTCCTGACTGGTAATAGAAGTCATTCCCTATTATATTCTACCCAGCTATAGGATGAGTCAGCTATTTATAAACCAATCAGAGGTAATGGAAAAGAATTAACACACATCCATAACACAGGAGATGATCCAAATATATATCATGATGATGCCAACATTTGGACTACAGGGAGATCTCTGGACACAGCAATCAGTATCTGAATACACAATGTACAAAACTATCCCTTAGCACATAAGGATCATCACAATATGATGAACAATATTAATGGGTTGCACCATTAGTAAGGTTGGGAGAGGACAATTAAAAAAATATTTGTTTCCATTTAAGGACCCCCAGTTGTCTCCATTGTAAGACCCAGGCTTTACTTCAGGAAAAGGTGGTAAGGCATCAGCTTCAGGAATAGACCATAAATCCCAGAAACTAAGCCAAAAGACAACAACTTGAGGTACAGACCATAAAATCCAGAATAAATTCCATCCATTTGCCTAAGAATTTCATGAAGTCATTGTTTTTAATAGCTAAGTAGTACTCAATTATATAAATGTACCCCATTTTCCGTATCCATTCATCTGTTGAGGGGCATCTGGGTTCTTTCCAACTTCTGCCTATTATAAATAAGGCTGCTGTGAATATAGTGGAGCATGTGTCCTTATTACATGTTAGAGCATCTTCTGGGTATATGCCCAGGAGTGGTATAGCTGGATCCTCAAGTATTACTATGTCCAGTTCCCTGAGGAACCACCAAACTGAATTCCAGAGAGGTTTTACCAGCTTGCAAACTCACCAGCAATGAAGGAGTATTCCTCTTTCATCACATCCTTGCCAGCATCTGCTGTCACCTGATTTTTTGATCTAGCTATTCTGACTGGTGTGAGGTGGAATCTCAGGCTTGTTTTGATTTTCATTTTCCTGATGACTAAGGATGTTGAAGATTTCTTTAGTTGTTTCTCACCCATTCAGTATGCCTCAGTTGAGAATTCTTTGTTTAGCTCTGTACCCCATTTTTTAATAGGATTATTTGTTTCTCTGGAGTCTAACTTCTTGAGTGCTTTGTATATATTGGGTATTAGCCCTCTATCAGATGTAGGGTTGATAAACATCTTTTCCCAGTATTTGGTTGCCATTTTGTCCTATTGACAGTGTCTTTTGCCTTACAGAAGCTTTGCAATTTGATAAGGTCCAATTTGTCATAAGCTTAGAGCATAAGCTATTTATGTTCTGTTCAGGAAATTTTTCCCTGTGCCAATGTGCTTGAGGATCTTCTCCACTTTCTTTCCTATTAGTTTCAGTGTATCTGGTTTTATGTGGAGGTCCTTGATCCACTTGGACTTGAGCTTTGTACAAGGAGATACAAATGGATCAATTTGCATTCTTCTACATGCTAACCACCAGTTGAACCAACACCATTTATTGTCTTTTATCCACTCAATGGTTTTAGTTCCTTTGTCAAAGATCAAGTGACTGACCATAAGTGTGTGGGTTCATTTCTGGGTCTTTAATTCTATTCCATTGATCTACCTGCCTGTCACTGTACCAATACCATGCAGTTTTTATCATGATGTAGTATAGCTTGAGGTCAGGGATGGTGACTCCTGGAGATGTTCTTTTATTGTTGAGAATAGTTTTCACTATCCTGGGTTTTTTGTTGTTCTAGATGAATTTGGAAATTTTTTCTAACTCTATGAAGAATTGAGTTGGAATCCTGAATGAGGTGACCCAATCATAAAAGACCACATATGGTATGCACTCACTGATAAGTGGATATTAGCCAAGAAGTTTGGAATACCCAAGATACAATTCATAGACCACATAAAGCTCAAGAAGAAGAAAGACCAAAGTGTGGATACTTTGATCCTTCTTAGAAGGGGGATCAAAATACTCACGGGATGAGATGCAGAGATAAAATATGGAGCAGAAACTGAAGGAAAGGCCATCCAGGGTCTGTCCCACCTTATCATCTTATCTTATCTTACCTCATCTCATCTTATCTTATCTTGTCTTATCGTCTTATCTCAGGATAGGCCATCAGCCCTGGGCAGCCCAGTTTCATCACATGGTAGAATGTTCATGACATAGGAATACAGACCACTGACCACATACAACCCCCCTAGCACCCACCAATGAAATTTTAGATTACCAAATCCTTTTAGACAGTTTCCCTGCTTCCCACACAAAGGTCTCTCCATACCTTTGTTTGGGGTCACCATTTTAGAAAATGGTTGACTTGTAAATGCTGGTTGTTTTTGCAGAATAAATGCTCTTTGTTTTTGCATACCATCTGAGTCTGGGTTCTCCAGTGATTTTCAGACTCTTATATTCAAGGACCATTACATTAGAGTAAAACATTCCACAGAAGTACTTCAATGGAATGAGAAAGCAATTATATATTTATATTCTAATATCTGATAAAGTAGACTTCAAACTAAAACTAATCAAATAAAATGGTATGGACAATTCATTCTAAACAAAAGAAGAGTTAACCAAGAAGATGTAACTATCCTGAAGATAGATGTACAAAACTCAGTGCTACCCAATTTCGTAAAAAATCTAATACTAGAATTGATGACACAGATTAATGTCAATCCATTAATAGTAGGTGACTTTAATACACCACTTTATCTACTAGACATTACATCTGAACAGAAACAAATAGCAAAACTTCACAATTAATTGATACCACTTATCAATTTTTCTTAATAAATATTTACAGAAATTTTCAACCAGATCCTAAAGAATATGCACTCTATTCAGCAGTACATAGAAGTTTTTCTAAAATAAGCACCCCCATGTGACACTTTTTTTTAATTCAAAAAGATTGAAATTATTCCCTTTATATTTTCTTAAAATTGACAGCAAACAAATGCCTACTAAATATGTAAACTCATGATGATAAATGAACACTGAATGATGAGTATTTCAAAGAATAGTCAAGAAAGAAATTGTAAAAAGTCTGGAACTAAGTGAAAAGGAAAGCATACATCACACCAAAACCTTTGGAACAGACTGAAAACAGTTTTATGAAGCAGACTTAAATTTATAAATAAGTTAAAAAATAAAGAACAAAAATAAATAGCTTGACAATATAACTCAAAAACTTGAAAAAGAAGTAGAAATCAAATCTAAAACCATTTGACAGAAATAAAAGAAAAAAACAGAACAGTAATCAATGAAATAAAATCAAAGAAGACAATACAAAACACCAACAAATCTAAAAACTGGCTCTTTGAGAAGATAAAGAAAATTGGTAGGCTCTTTTATAAACTCATGAAAAAAAGAGGATACAAATTTAAAAAGTCAGAAACAAAATGGGAAACATTACAACAAAAATTAAAGATATTCAGAATATTTCAAGGGTCTATTTTAAAAACCTATACTCATATTAGAAATCTAAAAGAAATGAATGAATTACTAGATTCGGTGAAACTGTAAAAATTAAACCAAGAAATCAACAATTTAAACCTGTAACAAGTGAAGAAAATGAAATAGTAATGAAAAACCTTCTAGAAAATCAGGTAAAGAGAAAAAAATGCAAACTATAAGCAAACATCTCTTATGAAAATAGACTAAAAAATACCCAGTAAGATGCTTACAAACAAGATACAGAATTACATAAAAAAATCACACACTGTGACCAATTTTAGTTTATTTTTAAAATGCAGGTATTCTTCAGCATATGCTCTTTATTAGATATCATATGCCACACACATGGACTTAAAGGTAAAAAACATATAATCACCTCAGTAGATGCATAGAAAGCCTTTGACAAAAACCCACATGCCATCATGATAAAAGTTCTAGGAAATGTAGGCCTAGAGTGAACATAACTCAAAAAGAAAAAGAAAGAAAAAAAGAAAAAAGAAAAGTATATGAGAAGCCCCTAGCCAGTATCATCTTACATGAAGGAAAACTTGATGCAGTCCTGCTGAAGTCAGGAAGAAGATAGCAATCCTCATTGTCCCCATTCTCTTTTAGAATTGTGCTTGGACAACCAGCTGGAGCAATATGGTATGAGAAGGAAATAAATTAAGGGGTATAAATAGGGAAAGAAGAAGTCAACCTATCCTTATTTGCAGATAAAATGATATTATACATGGGACATCCTAAAAATTCTATCAGGAAACTTTTAGAAATTATAAATAATTCCAATAAAATGCAGGATGAAAATCAACTTCAACAAACCAGAAGTTTTTCTATATACCAACAACAAACATACAGAGGGTGGGATTATGAGAAGACTTCCATTCACAATAGCTTCAAAGGAAGTTAAATATATGAATAAAGCTAACAATAGAGGCAAAGGACTGCTACAGTAAAAACTAAGCCTCCCAAGAAAGAGATAGAGAAAGACAGTAGAGCATTCAAAGACATTCTATCCTCATGGGTTAGTAGAACTGATGCTGTGAATAGAACCAAAAGCTGTTTACAGATTCCATTCAATCCCAACTAATCTCATCTTCTTAGAAACAGAAAAAACAGTGACTTGAAAGTAAAATAGAGCAACAAAAGACCCTGGATAGCCAAACAGCCCTGAACAAAAGCAATTCTGGATGTACTGTCATTATAGATCTTAAGATACAGTACAGAATCATAGAAATTGAAACAATATGATACTAGCACAAAAATGGTACATAGACCAATAGAACAAATAGAAAACCCCAACATGAATTAAAAGACTTAATATTTGAAAAGGATGCCAAAAACCATAATGAGAAAAAGAATCTTGCACAAGTAGGGTTGGGAAAACTGGATATCCATGTGCACCTTGCCCCCAAATTACTCTAAATGGGTCAAATACCTAAATGTGAAACTTGAAACATTGAAATTTCTTGGAGAAAACATAGGAAGTACCCTAAATACCATAAGTATAGGAAAAGACTTCCTGAATAGGATTCCATTTTTCTGAGAATTAAGACCATTAATGGACAAGTGATACTTTGTGAAACAAAAGCTTCTACATAGGAAAGGAACAATCGACTGAGTGATGAGAAAATCTATAGAATGTGAGGGGGCAGGTAGTTACCAGTTATACTTCTGATGGCTGATTAATATCTAGAACATACAAAAACTCAATAAACAGAGAATCTTAATAAAATAATTTAAAAAAGAAGTATAATAAGGAGGAAAAATAAAAGCCACAACAAAAGGTATAAATTATCCCCCTCCCCCACAAATATTTATCATCCTGAGTAACAAGGGAAATGGGAGTCAAAACAACTTTGAAATTTCATCTTACCCAGTGAGAATGGCAAATATCAAAAGAACAACCTACAGGTAGTGCTGGAGGGAATATGATGAAGAGGAGCCCTCACTGAGTCTTGTTGGCCTTGCCATCTGGTACATCCACTATGGAAATTAGTGTGGAAAATTCTCAGAATGCTAAGAGTAAATCTACTCTGTTATCCATTATGTCACTTCTTCAGATATCCTCAAAGGACTTGCCATCACCCTACAGATATTTGCTCAGTCATGTTGTTTGCTGCTCTATTCACAATAGCTAGGAAATGCAAACAACCTAAACGCCTTTCTACCAAAAATGAGTAATGTAAATGTGGTACTTTGGTGGTTTGAATAGGTTTGCCCCTAAAGATTCACGTGTTTGAATGCTTGTCTACAGAGAGTGGCACTATTAGTAGGTGTGGCCTTATTGGAGGAGATGTGGCATTTTTGGAGGAAGTGCATAATTCTGTATGTGGGCTTTGGAGACTACTAGTGATCATGGTTTGCTCAGTGTAGAATCAGAACCTCTTACTGGCTGACCAGGAAAGTCAGTCTCCTTCTGCTGCCTTCAGATCAAGATGTAGAACTCTCAATTCCTACTCCAGTAACATATCTATCTGCATGCTGTCATGTTTCCTGACATGATAATAATGGACTAACCTTCAGAAACTATAAGTCAGCTGCAATGAAATGTTTTCTTTTATGAGAGTTGCCTTGGTCAGGGTGTCTCTTGACAGCAACTGAATCCTAACTAAGACAGAACTTGGTACTGGGGACTAAAGTATTGCTGTGATAGGCCTGGCCATGCTTTTGTTTGAAAGAATGTATATTTGGGGACTTTGGATTAGGAAAGCAGTGGAATGTTTTAAGTGAGGCTTAATGGGCCATAGAATAGGAACATAGAAGTTGTAATGTGGGTGATTTGAATTGTGGGAGTTTGGCTCAAGAGGATTTAAAGAAGAAGAATTTTAGTATATTGCCTAGAGATCATTCTTGTGATATTTTGAAGAAGAATGTGACTACTTTTGGCTCTTGTCTGAAGAGTCTGCCTGAGGGTAAGATGAAGAAGTTTAGATTAATTGCATTGACAAAAAAAATTCAAAAAAACCTAGTGTGGACTCTGTCTTGTGGTTCACTCTTGTGGAAAGTGTTTTGGTCAGAGGTAGCAAACTGAGAAAGAAAAAACAGAAAATGTATGGTTCAAGGATTAAAGGACACAAGCAAGTAAATTGAGTTAAATCCTGTGTTCAAGGATATTAAATGGAATTGAGGAAATAGCGATCTTGTGGCAAAATCCCACTCAGCTAAGCTTATTATTTATATGTTCACAATTGAACAAGGGAGAGTTATAGCAAATGTTTTCTGTTATGGACCTGGTTATTTTCATTTGGACATAAGGAGATATGTTTGTGTGCCAACTTGACGAGGAATTGGTTGTAGTGTCTATTCTTGGTTGTCAGCTTTACTATATCTGAAATGAATGACAATCTAGGAATGTAGGGTATATTTATGATCCAGAACTTGAGACTGGAAGACATCAGGTTTTGATCCAGATCTTGACATCTAGTGCCACATGCTCTTGATCCAGATTTTGAGGCATAGTGGCTGTCTCATAAAGATCTTTGAAAAGGAATTAAAGAAAAATTTAGGTTTAGGTATAGTAATTTCAACACTCAGAAGACAGAGGCATGCAAATCTCTGAGTTCAAAGTCAGTTTACAGAGAAAGTTACAGGACAGATAAGCTTAGGCAGTGAAAGAAACCATGAAAAACAGAAAGCTGGGGAAGATGTAATTGAATGAGGTGGGAATGTTCCAGACCCAACAATCAGTAGAACTTGGCAGCTTTGGCCAGGTAGGTCTGGATTTAGAGTCAAGAACAGAAGTACTTACTGGGACAACTGATGCTGGTTAGATAGAACTAAAAAATTAGTGGTGATTAAGAAGAGACCAGCATCACTGAGATGAAATCTTCTGGGAAGTGTTTTCTTAGAGCACAAAGAAGCTGTGTTCCAGAGATAGGCAAGATCCTGCATGGTGGCTGCCAGGCATGGTAATGTGTAAGAATTAACCAGACAGTATTGTTTTTGAAGAAATGAAGGGGTGCTGGGATGTAGCTCTATCTGGGCACTATAACAAGCAAGGAAAGGCCTCTGGTTAAGGTGTAACCTCAGTGGCAATTGAAGTAGAGAACTGACACTGTAAAGTGAACCTATGAGAGGCTATTGGTAAAAGTGCAACCTAGTTGCATTGGAAGACCCCAGTGCTTTGGAGATGCCAGTTTCATGGGATGACCACCAAGAATAGTAGCAGCAGTTCCGGAGAGTCAGCCAAAGCCTAGAGTGCTATAGAGGGCAGAGCTGGAGAAGCAAGCAAGTCCTTTGGAAAGCCCAAGAAGTTCAATTGTGAATTCCAGACATTAGAATAAGAAGCTTTGAAGTTAAAGTTGCCTTAGATATTTCAAGATGTTAGAGATGCCATAGTTATGACATACCTGCTGAGAAAAAATGGCTAACAAAATGTGAAACCTGCCCAAGAGAAGGAAATGTGTTGCAGTCAACAAAGCTGAAAGAAGTTGGATATCAGACATGGAGATGCAGAGTTTAGGGTTTGCTTAGCTGGCTTTTGGTCTTGCTTTGGTTCTGTATTTCCTGACTATGAAGTTTTGGAATAATGTACATCCTGTGATTTTAGAAGTGTGTGATCTACCTTTTGATTTTAATTTTAGTGGGTGTGATCATTTCTATATGCTTGGCCCAGGGAGTAGCACTATTAGGAGGTGTGGCCCTGTTGGAGTAGGTAGTATCACTGTGGATGTAGGCTTTAAGATTTTCTTCCTAGTTGCCTGGAAGCCAGTCTTCTAGCAGCCTTCAGATGAAGATGTAGAACTCTTAGCTCCCCTGGCACCATACCTGCTTGAACACTGCATGTTCCTCCCTTAATGATACTGGACTGAACTTCTGAACCTGTAAGTCAACCCCAATTAAATGTTATCCTTATAAGAGTTGCCTTGGTCATGGTGGCTGTTCACAGCAATAAAACTGTAATTAAGACATAGAGGATTATAGTTAAAAGATTGCATGAATCTCAGAAGAACCTTTGAACTTTGGACTTTTAAACATTGTCAAGACTGTGATAGACTATGGGGACTTTTGAAGTTGCACTAAATGTGTTTTGCATTGTTATAGCTACAAGCCTGTGGTGGCTAGGGAAAGGAATGTGGTATTTTGAATATATTTGACTCTCATAGATTCATGTATTTGATTGCTTGGGAATAGGGGATGGCACTATTAGGAAGTATGGCCTTATTAGAAGAGGTATGACATTGCTAGAGGAAATACATTACTGTATAGGTGGGTGTTCAAGCTTTGCATTTAGTATGGAATCAGAAATTCCCACTGGCTGCCCACAGAAGTCAGTCTTTTCCTGGTTGCCTTCAGATCAAGATTTAAATATACAACTCCTCCTCTAGCACCATATTAGCCTGCACACTGCCATGCCTCCTGGCATGATGAAAATGGACTGAACCTCTGAAAATGAAAGGCAGCCAGAATTACATGTTTGTTATAAGAGTTACCTTGGTGATTTTGTACCTTCACAGACAGGAAGCCCTAACTAAGTCCTGCACAGATACACTACGGAATACTATTCAGTTTAAAGTAAAATGAAATAATGAGCTTTTCAGGCAAATCAATGAAACTAAAAAAGATAATATTGAGTGAAATAACCCAGACTAAAAATGGAAAAAGTCAAATGTTCTCTCTCACTGGAGGTTCCCACTTCCAAATATTCAGATATGAGTGCACAGTCTGAAGTAATTATAGAAATAAATAAATTAAAAACAAAAACAGAACAATATTTCTGTGCCTGGAGGTAATTCTGTGTCATAGCTCTCCATACCTAAATACTGCTGGGACATCTGGTCTCCCAGGAGTGCCGACATGCCTATGAGCACAGGAAGTACCTCCACTTCTGCTCAAATTCATGCCCCAAGAGGAACCTGCCTAGAGCCATCAGGACACAGGAACCAAGGGACCTGCCCAGAGCCATCAGGACATAGGAACCAAGGAACAGCCAGGGACAGGATCCTTCTGGTTTTCATCTGTACTCTGGAGCTGACCCAATTTCCTCCCAGAGAGAACTTGTCTTCCAGGAGTTTTGACACACAGGTTTGCAGGAGGGACAAGCCACAGTCACCAACAGCAAGACCATCTAACACCAGAGATAACCATATGGGAGAGGCAAAGCTGAAACATAAGCAATAGAAACCAAGGCAACATGGCATCATCAGAGCCAGGTCTCCCACCACAGCAAGCCTTGGATACCCCAACACACCAGAAAAACAAGACCCTGATTTAAAATCACATCTCATGGTGATGATAGAAGATTTTAAGAAGGACATAAATAACCCCATTTAACAAACACAGGAGAACACAGGCAAACAGGTAGAAGCCCTTAAAGAGGAAACACAAAAATCCCTTAAGGAGTTACAGGAACACACAACCAAACAGGTGAATGAATTGAACAAATAAAAATGGAAATCGAAACAATAAAAAAATACAAAGGGAAACAACCCTGGAGTTAGAAAACCTAGAAAAGATATCAGGAGTCATAGGTGCAATCATCACCAACAGAATACAAGAAATAGAAGAGAGAATCTCAGGGGCAGAAGATAAAGCATAGAAAACATTCACACAACAGTCAAGAAAAATGCAAAATGGAAAAAGCTCCTAACCCTAAATATCCAGGAAATCTAGGACACAATGAGAAGACCAAACCTAAGGATAATAAGAGAGTGAAGATTCTCAACGTAAAGGACCCAAGATTCAATTCACAGACTACATGGAGCACAAGAAGAAGGAAGACCAAATTGTGGAAGAACAAAATACTCACAGGAGGAAATATGGAGACAAAGTGTGGAACAGAGACTGAAGGAGAGCTATCCAGAGACTGCCCCCCTGGGGATCCATCCCACATACAGTCACCAAACCCAGATGCTATTATGGATCCTGGAAAGTGCTTGCTGACAGGTGCCTGATATTGCTGTCTCCTGAGAGGCTCTGCCAGATCCTGACAAATACAGAGGTAGATGCTTGCAGCCAACCATTGGACTGAGCTTAGTGTCCCTGACAGAGGAGTTGAAGAAGGGACTGAAGGATCTGAAGTTGTTTGCAGCCCCATTGGGGTAGCAATAGTGTCAACTGACTAGACCCCTGGAGCTCCTGGGGAGCTCCAAAGAGTACACATGAAGGGACCCATGGCTTCGGCCATGTATTTCAGAGTATGGCCTTGTTGGACATCAGTGGGAGAAGCAGCCCTTGTGCCTGAGGGTGTTCGATGCCACAGTGTAGGGGAAGGCCAGGGTGGGAAGTTGGGAGTGGGTTGGTGGGTGGGAGAGCACTCTCATAGAGGTAGGGGGAGGGGTCATGGGAAAGGAGGTTTCTGAAGGCGAGACCTGGAAATAGGAAAACATTTGAAATTTAAATGAAAATGTTCAATTAAAAAAAAAAAAACAGAACAATATTCAGGATAGGGAAATGTGGACAATAGAGATGGGGAAAAACAGGGCATGGGAAATGTGTCAGGAGGGCCAGGAGATGTAAGTAAATACAGAAGGAAGAGGAAGAATATAATAAAAGGGATGATAGAAAAAGCCAAAGGAATAATACTTTTAACTATTTACCTAAAAGTTAAACTACACAATACATGTTATTGTGCTTGTAAATATACATATGCAGTTGCAATGAATTTGTGTCATCTTGTCACATAGTGTTTACTCCAAGAGTCAAAGACCACCAAACAGAAACCAATAGACATGATCATCACCTAGCATAGTGCACCCATTACTGTTTTCATCACTGCAACAGTAGGTGCTATCTGTCACTGTAAGGAAGGCATGGGAATAGATGATTTGAGCCTTTGGCAGCTAGTTATAGCTCAAGGAAAGAAGACAGGAAATAGTATAAAACTTTGTTTCTAGATCCCCATTTCCTCCAAGAAATACTTCTCAAAATTTGCACAAATGCAAGACCAGCACCTGCAATGGAAGGTTCTAACACTCAGTTCTGTGGTAGATATTTCTGTCATACTCTGACACTTGGTGTTCAGAAACTGAAGACAGAAGACAAAATTACAGACTGCTTCCCAGAGACAGTAGCTAATCACAATGAGTATTTTGTAAGGAGGCTAAAATAAAATAAAGCATTCAGTGTAGAAGGATTAATTTCTTGCTATAAATCCAAGCATAAATCTTTAAAACTGCCATAATCACCAGCAGCATTTTTTAAATTGGCATTTGTAATAGTCTGAAATGATAATGAGATGCTCCTTTTCACAGAGCTGACAGGTTGGCATTTGTACAACTGCTGACTTTGGCACATTATGAACTGTTACCAATATTAAAAGTAAACATTTACAACCAATTGAATTAAAGTATGGAGTGTTATAAACTTTGGGAAGTTTCTTCAGAAATTATTTAAAAATTAGTTTTTAAAAGCTCTTCAGTTTCAACCCTGCACAAAAAAGCATTTTGAAACAATGTAAATACAATTATTATTTGATTAGTTATGAGTGTCATAATTCACTGAGGTATATATCTAGGCAAAATGTCAGTTGCTTTAAGTACAAGAGTAATGCACTTTTAGCTGCCACCCATCAGCAAGTTCTTACCTTGAAGAAGGAGGTCTAGTGTTTCACAATTTTGTTTGTAAATCTTGGCAATGGCTTTAACTAGTCAATACGTCTTTACATTCTCATGACCAAGGTCAAGATTCAATTTCCAACTTTTCTGTTAAATATTTGCTTCCTCTTTAGTAGGAAATAAAATTTTCTTTCTTCCCCTGGCAAAAGCAATGTTCATTGAAATTTTTGCAGGCTATCATATTGGCTACTGATATACTTAGTGTCTCATTATGTAAATGTTAACTTGTTCTAGATACTCAAAGCCAAACTGCACTCTTTCTATGATTCTATTGGTAGTCATTGACTGAATTATGGTTACTAGTTTGAGATGTATAGTGTGGGTGATAGGTTGTCAGTTTATAGTTTTGGTGTTTATTCCATGCCACATCTTGAGCAATTGTGTATATACCCATTCTGTGTGGTATTATTAGAGTCAGAACTAGTCCAGATACTGATCATGTCTTCCAAGAAGATGGCTAAACAGGTGATCAGACGGAATCAATTCGCATGCTTCTCTATCTGCTATTTGATTCACTCTGTGAAGCTGCTTGAAACAGAGGAGGTCTGCAGATGACTGTTACTAAAACATGACTGTGTGTGTGTGTGTGTTTGTGTTTGTGTGTGTGTTTCTATCAAAAGATGTCAATGTGAACAATATCATTCTTGTGGATTTAATCCATGTATGTTAGGAAGCTCGAGATAAATGTCAGTGGTCTAATATTTTCTAACAGCAAGGACTGCCAAACACAGTATCAGTTAGTAAAAGAGGGCACAAGATTAGACACAAACTTTTTTATAAGAGTATATATACTGCCCAGACTGGAAATAAGACTCTAAAATAACTAGATGGCCCTCTAGAGACAGTTCAGTGATAATAATCACAATTTAGACATGTAAGTACCCCTAGCTGAAGCCATGCAATATGGCAAATCTAGAAACACTATGATTTTCTCTTTCTGAATGGGCTGCCTGAAGTCAGATATTCTGTGCAGCTCCCATACATGTTAGAAATTTTTCTATTAATCAAAACTGATCACTTTAACCCTAGGAGAATCAACCATTATTCATCTCATGATTGATGTTTATTTTAGCCAATCAAAGTAAGAATATGTAAGACAAAAATGAAGATATCCATGAGCCTGTCTATGCAATTAGTTGGATAATTCTGTCAAAAGTGGCTTGGAAGTCAGTACAAACAAAAAGCAATGTTGCCAGTCTTTAACTATGTGGGATTGTAGGGATGATAATTGTAGGCCATGGTGATATATGACTTCACGCACATTGGGATGGCCATTACCAAAACAAAGCAGGACAAAAACTATATAGAATAATTGAAAAATCAGTTTTTAAATCTTTGTATTTGTCCATGCACACTTGTGTGAATGCTCACACCTCATGAGTCCTTGCCTTCTACTGTGTTAAAAACAGGATCTTCTGTTATTTGCAGTTTGTCTAGTCCTGGTGGCCCTCGAACTTCTTTATAGTTAGTGGGATTATTAATGTGTACTATTACTTCCAGATTTAAGGGGACTCTGGGTACTTGAATTCAAATTCATGTGGAAAGTGCTTTATCACTGAGCCAACACAAACAGCCCTAGAATTGTGAAACTAGAATTCTATGAATTGGAATGTAGAAGGATACAACTTTTCTGAATAAGAAGTCAGTGGTCTACCAACCAATTAGTGATATAATTCCATGTAGTCTGGTAATTCTGTTCATTGGTATTTATGAAAAATAACTGAAATAAGAAACTAGAAAAGGAATTTTTAGGATGGCAGTCATAGAAGTTGTACTCACAGAACCTAAAGGGAGAAGGAGCATTTAGGATGTTCATGATAGACAGATGAACACAATTTAGCATTTTAGATAAAATACTGTTCAAAGTTTTAAAATTATAAAAAACACTCTTGACACATGTTACAACTTTACAACATAGATGAAACTTGAAAGCATGGACATGAGATAAGCTAGAGACATAGGAACAAGTTCCATTCATAAAAAGTTCCTAGAATAGTCAAATCTAAGACATAAAAGCAGAGATAGCCAGGGAATGAAGGGAATGAAGGATAGATAGTTATTGCTTAATGGGTGCTGTCTTAGGATTTTTATTGCTGTAAAGAGACATGATGACCATGCCAACTTTTATAAAGGAAAATATTTAATTGGAGCTGACTTACAGTTCAGAGATTTGGTCCATTATCATATGGAAGGAACCATGGAGGAAAGGAGGAAGACATGATAATGGAGAATGAGATGAGAATTCTACAACTAGATTGTTCAGCAGCAAAAAGAGCATGCTAAAATGGACCTGGCTTGTATACCTGAGACATCAAAGCTTGCCTCCAGTGACCTACTTCTTCTAACAACACTGAACCGCCTTCCACCAGGCCATACCTTCTAACAAATAGTACAGCTTCCTGAGAGCCTATGGGTACTGTTTTCTTTTAAACCACATGTGCAGATTTCCAAATGTCAGGATGGAAAAATCTGAAGATGGTTATTGGGGATGGTTGCTTAACAATATTAATATACTTAATGTCACTGAATTATACTTTACAAATGAGTAGACTGGTAAATTCTATGAAAATACATTTGAGGCTCATTCAAAGCCAGAGAAAGAGAACAGTCCGGTTTTGTGTTGATGCTCAGTAGACTCTGTTTTTGCTTCCTTCTTATTTACAGACCTAGACATTTTAAGTACTCTCTAGTAGTTTGTTAAGCAAGTTGTACAATCTTTGTAATTAGTAAAAGCACATCATTTGCATCTCTATTGATAAGGCTCTTTTTCACTCTTCTCTTTGTTTTCCCTTGCTCATTCTTTGATTCTTTTCAAGACTACCAAGGGGCATCAGGCCATGTGGCAGTATAGATAAGAAGGTGAGTGAAAATGTATTTAGCTTTAGAAGGTGTGTTGATTTTCTTTTTTTTCAGTTAACTTTGTATGGTGTGCCTTTACCATTAACCTCTAGGCATGAGAATATCTCTAAGGCATGCTCCTTGGATTGTCTTATGTTACCAGGTACAGCAGTTGTGAGGATCAAGGCAAAATACTGTATAAAGTTGGAGCCAGAAGTACCAATCATTTATAGTTCAAAAGTTTTTAAGATTTGTTACAATGTAAAAAACCCCACATCCTTTCAAAGAAACTTTTCTAAACTATCACCAATAAAACAAATTTGATCAATTGTGCTATGAAGATATATTTCTATTTGTTTGGTAGAAAATATTGTAGTGATAATTTTGACTTCTTTATAAACACAAAAATAGTATGTGAATATATTTTTGTTTTAATCTTAGATGAGGGATATGGGTTGCTTCTCATTGTTCACACCAACCAACAATGATTTGTTTCATAATATAGCAGGAGAATGATTTTGTCACTGAAGATAGTCTTTGTTTGGAATTCTGGGGAGCCTTGGATCAAGCCCCAAGGGAGGAGACTGTGGCTCCCCCCCCCCCCCCCCCCCCCCCCCCCCCCCCCCCCGCTACACCCCCACTGCTGCCCCCTGCAGCTGCTGCCCCCTGCAGCTGCTAATAATTTTATTATAGAGACCCTTACAGTTGTAGAAAATTTCAGACCCCATGTTATTTAAAGTTCTTTTCTAGAGAGAGGAATTCTTCTCTGAATTTGGTTTCTGCAGACTGAAACTTAGATACCAAGGCTACTGCAGAGGCCTGGGATGAGAATAATAACAAGCAATGTATTGGAGTTTTTGGAATATTGTAGGATTTCAATACAGATCCACCCCCTCACACACATACATCTACAAACTGATAACATAAATTTATCACTTTAACTTTTGTCTTTCTGTATTTTCTTTCTGTTTGCTTATGTTTTTCTATCTTCTAATGAGGTCTGAGTTCATTATTCTACCCTATTTTCTCTTTGGATTTTTACTCTCTGTTCATCCTTGGTTCATCTTGGTGCAGGTAGCTGTCAGAAAATTTAGATGAATAAATGTTTTTAATGAATCCCTGTGATAAAATAAAAATGTTCCAGGACTATATTTATGCTCATAATTTAAGGTCTTGATTCTGATGAAGGGAAGCCAGAAGCCAAGGTTCTGAACCCATATGACAGCAAGGGCCGTCCAGGCTTGGGTGGATGAACTTGAACTCTATCAGCAATATCTCCGGTAGGTGGAAAGAAACAACATTCCTTTGGGAAATGATCATCTATTGATACTGGCTGGTTTATCAATATGACATGACAATCAAGAACAGTCACTAGAAAGACTGGTGGTGAGGAGGGATTTTCCTGGAGTGACTACTGCAGTGATTTAAGTATGGTTATTCCCCATGGCTCACAGACTAGAGCTATAATCCTTACTGTGGTATACTGAAGGATGGTGAAGCATTTGAGAGGCAGCTATTAGAGTATGGGTATCATAAAGGATTCTACTGTCCTAGGGTACTTCTATAGGACCCTGGCTATTTATTTCAAACGTACATATGGGAAAGAGCAAATCTATCCCCGTCTTGCTTTCTGAGCTCTTCTTTCACATCTTTTCCCCACAATGATGAGCTGTGTGCAGCTCAGGAGTCTTTCATCACAGACTGAGCCAATAGGGGTGGCCAACTATGGATTTAGAGCCTTTGAAATTTTGAGATACATAATTGTAAATAGCCTTTCTCTAGAAAATGTTTAGCTTCAGGCATTTTGTTATAACAATGACATTAAAAACTACAGGAACAACAACAGACTAGGACTTGCTAAAATTTGGAAGTTCTCTTGATGAGTAGCAGATGTGAAAAGAATTTGAAAATCTAACTCTTCCACTTTGGATCTGATCTGAGATAGTTAATTTTGCTTGTCCACAATGATGAACATGGTACCTAAGTATTTGGTCAAACACCATTTTAGAAATTACTATAAGATTTTTGTGATGAGGTGGATTTGGGTAAGGCTATATAATATAGACAGGCTTTATTCAAGCAGTTCAAGACTATAAGAAAAAGTATGACATTGTTCTAACAAGATGGATTAGGGCCAGTGAGGTTTATTAAGACACTGAGCAGCTCCTCCCTAGGTGTGAGACTAGTAGATTTTGAACTTGGGCATCTTTACAATAGAGTGCATCATTAAAAAAATAATCTCTCTTTACATAAACATAAAAACACACAGAAACACAAGAAAGAGGGACAAGGAGAGAGAAGGGGAAAGAGGGAGTTAGCAAGGGAGAGGGAGGGAGGGAAGAGAGAGAGAGAGAGAGAGAGAGAGAGAGAGAGAGAGAGAGAGAGAGAGAGAGAGAGAGAGAGAGAGAGAGAGAGAAAGAGAGAGAGAGAATTTGCTACATTTCCCCATGACCCAACTCAAATGTGAATGCTGTTGGCTTCAAGTTAAGCAAACCTTGTCACTTCTGTGTTACTTTCTGCATAAAACTGTTCAGGATTCTGCACATGATTCATATTCATTTACACCTGCATCTTCTACCACAAATTTGTGAGTAACTTGGAGATCATATTTTATATATCATCAAATATCCAGTGACTGAAACTGGCTTTTATGAAAAAAAAAAAAGCTCAATAAGTATTTATTAAATGAATGGAAAACAATAATATAAGAAATGGGGAGGAAGGTTTCATGTTTTTTTTTTGTTGTTGTTGCTGTTATTGTTTATTTGTTTTATTTTCATGGAGACTGTTACACCTGGTACATGGGAAGCTATCTCTAAACTACAAGAAATACAAGGCTAACACCATAGGCAATAATTTTTCATATTAGTATGAGTCAAACATAATTATAAGATTGCAAAAATACTCTAGAATTTGTGCCAACACATTAACATCTATTGCTATTAAACTAAACCACACAGGTGAAGATTTGTAGAATTAACATGTCTTTATTTTACTTTTTGTATCAAAAATTAATTAACAAGTCTTGAATATCATTTGTTTCTACAATAATGCAGGACTGGGCACTAGAAGAAGGGAGCATGAGGACACAGAAAAATCAGTCAAAAGGTGAGGGTTTGGAGTGGTGGCTAGAAGGTCACAAGGGCAGCTTTCACAGACTCCTGGCTAGCTGCTTACAGTCTGTGTCAAAGACCTTGTGCTTTCTAATACCTGCTTTTGACATGATGCAATTTAAAATGATCATGCAGGATAATCAAACCCCAGGCAGGCTTTGGAGGAAGGCTGGAGGAAACATAGCAGGCAGAGCGAGAATAAGGTCATCAATCACACATTGTTGACACTACAGTTGAGAGAGATGACTAAAATGTTCCCATGATTTATTCTTCTCTTTGAAAAGTTATTTCTTACAGTGTAAACATAAGCCCCTTGGAAAGAAGTAACTACCCCATTTGTCACTGTAGCTCTAGGCATATCCTCCCTAGGAAATCCAAGCCTCTTGGGGTGGATGTCTTCAAATGGAAGACAGTAGAAATTGGAACAAAGAAAAATTGCTGTTCACTAGATGTTCTTGATGAGTACATCTAGAAAGACAGCACTATGGGAAATCGGGTCTCTGGCTCTGACTTTTTCTGGAAGGGCTACGTGTCTAGAGACTGCCTGTGACCTCATACCTGAAACTGAGAGCCTTGGGCATGCCATATAACAATTCCCTTGATTTCCTTCTCATGTTCACTTGTCAAAAATTTCCTACCCAAACTGATTTATTGATCCTGTTAGCCAGCTGGGGAAGTTGATAGGAAAGATAAAGTCACATAGGATATAACACAAAGCCCAGCCTGGCTTCTTGAGAGCAATTGCTTCTAAGCATTGAAGGTGAAGATGGTATGGTTGTCTGAATGAGAATGGCACCTATAGGCTCATAGGTTTGAATATTTTCTTCCCAGGTTGTAGAAATGTTTGTGAAAGATTAGGAGGTGTAACTTTATTAGTATGTCACTGGGTTTTAATGTTTCAAAAGACTTGCTTCATTCTTATATCTCTGCCTCTTTCTTACTTGTGGATAAAGTTATAAACTCACAAGGACTATGTCCATGTCTGCCTTCCTGCTGTTGTCATATTCTTAGCCATGATGATCATGGACTCTAAACCTCTGTAATACCCAAATAAGCTACCTTCTGTAAGTTACCTTGGTCGTGATGTCTTTTGATAGCATCAGAAAGGTAACTTAGAGACATGGGGAAACAGGAATTATGTTGTAGAGGGGTCCTTCCTACATCACCCTGTTCCTAAGAAACAGTCAGGAAGCAGGTAAGAAACTTAAAAAAAAAAAGCAAAAAGTGAAGCTATCAATCTGTCTAGACCACTGACAAGATGCTGCAGGCTGGCTTAATCTCTTCAGTGCCTGCTGAGGCATGATACAGCTGTCTGAAGTTACTGTCCTGAAACATATAGGGTGCTTGTTTTCTGAAACACATTCTCCATAAGAAACACTCATGAAGGAAAGATTCAAACTGTAGGATCTTAGATACCTTGCTCTGCAGACTCTGCATGTGATAGGAAGATGCTGGTGTTAGTAATTTCAATATTGGGCTTTGCATCTCCTGGTTCTCCTTCCCAGATCTAAAATCCAATGTGACTTTTGCTCAATTATTGTTTTAAAATACATAAAAATTTGTAATTATAGTGAAAGGAAAGATTATTCAGGATAAAGTTGCTTCACTAATAGCCTTGCCTTATGTGTGGAACACAAGTTTCCTGGCATTGTTTCTTCCTTGTTCCACCCCAAAGAATCAAGCCTAATGGCTTTGTCTTTCCCTTGTCTTGGTAATGAGAACTATGAGATTCCTCTCATGTGCCACAAAAACACAGACTGGAGTCTCTCTTTGCTCACAGAGCATGAGCATGACTTACTGAAAGCCTTTATTTTTACTAGTTGTTAATACAGGAATGGTCCAATATATGGAAATCCATCAATGTAACCTACTACAGAAACAAACTCAAAGGAAAAAAAACACATGATCAATTCATTAGATGCTGAAAAAGCATTTGACAAAATTCAACATCCCTTCATGTTAAGTCTTGGAAAGATCAGGAATTCAAGGCCCATACCTAAACATACTAAAAGCAATATACATCAAGTAATTAGCCAACATCAAACTAAATGGAAAGAAACTTGATGCAATCCCACTAAAATCAGGGACTAGACAAGGCTGCCCACTCTATCCCTACCTATTCAATATAGTACTCTAAGATTTGGCTAGAGCAATTAGACAAGAAAAGAAGGTCAGAGGGATGCAAATTGGAGAGGGAGAAGTCAAAATATTACTATTTACAGATGATATGATAGTATACTTCAGTGACCCCACAAGTTCCACCAGAGAACTCCTAAACATAAAAAACAACTTCAGCAAAGTGGCTGGATATAAAATTAACTCAAACAAATCAGTAGCCTTCCTATAGTCAAAGGATAAACAGGCTGAGATAGAAATTAGGGAAACAACACCCTTCACAGTAGTCACAAATAATATAAAATATATTGGTGTGACTATAACCAAACAAATAAAAGATCCATGTAACAAGAACTTCAAGTAAATTTATTACTTACTTTCTTTTATTTATTTATTTTTTAGACAGGGTCTTGCTATGAACTCCAGGTAGGTTAAAACTCAATCCTGTTGCTTTGGCTTCCCAAATGCTGGAGTGCTAGGATCAATAGCTTGTATGATCATGCCCTGGTTCTCTTTGCATTCTGAGCATCACAGTTGGCTCTTCTACAAAGAGTGGGAGATATTTTCATCTAGAATTAAACAGATCTAACAGAGACAGCATAAGTAAGTCAGAGGAAAAAGTTTTTTTTTTTTTTTTTTAAACAAACATCTTTGGTGGTCCTGTTGGGGGTCAATTGAAATGAGTTGCTCATTCTATGTTATAAGACTTGTCTTTCTATGGGGTCACAAACTCCTTCAGCTCCTTCAGTCCTTTCTCTAACTCCTACATTGGGGACCCTATGCTCAGTCCAATGGTTGGCTGCAAGCATCTACCTCTGTACTTGTCATAGTCTGGTAGAGCATCTCAGGAGACACCTTTATCAGGCTCCTGTCAGCAAGTACTTATTGGCATCCACTGTGGGGCAGTGTAACTTAAGCTCAGTAGAGTATTGGCTTTGAATCCTGGACCCCTGTGGGCAATTTCTGCTTGCAGGAGGTGGAAAAAGCTTAGCCATAACTTCTGAGTCTTTGGTTCCTGTTTCAGTCACAACCCCTCCCAGCTGCCCCTGAAGGAGATGAGTGCTCTATCAGGCAGACAATGCCTCAGCTCCCAGCATTCTAGCTTGACCTTAGACCCAGTCATTTGACCACAAACCAGGCATGCCACACCCCATACAATAAAAGGAGCGGTTTGCCCCCTCCTCTCTCTCTTGCTCTTCCCTCTCACTCTCACTCTCTCACTCTCTTGCTCTCTCTCTTCTCTCACTCTTTGTTCTCTTCTCTTACTTTCTTCCTCTCCTTTCTCTCTTTCTCTCTTTCCCTCTCCTTTCCTTCCCTTTACTTAACCAATATATTTTCTCCTTCCTACAAAAAAATAACTCATTTGTACATTGCCTCCATTTTAACTAACGTGCAGTGCAGCAACAGGTCAACACGGGGGAGAGAGAGACCCAGGCCTCAGCAGCAGGCCCCTGCCTTTGGTACAACAATCCACAATAGTGTTTAGGTTTGGAGGCTGTATGTGGGATGGATCCACAGGTGGAGTAGTCTCTAGATGGTCTTTCCTTCAGTCTTTACTCCACATTTTGCCTCTGTATTTCCCCCCTTGAGTATGTTGTTTCCCCTTTTAAGAAGAACTGAAACACACACACTTTGGTCTTCCTTCTTCTTGAGCTTCAGGTGGTCTGTGAATTGTATTTTGGGCATTCTGAGGTTTTGGGCTAATATCCACTTATAAGTGAGTGCATACCATGTGTTTTCTTTTGTGACTGGGTTACCTCACTCTGGATGATATTTTCTAGTCCCATGCATTTGTCTAAGAATTTCATGAAGTCATTGTTTTTAATAGCTGAATAGTACTCCATGTATAAATGTACCACATTTTCTGTATCCATTCTTCTGTTGAAGGACATCTGGGTTCTTTCCAGTTTCTGGCTATTATAAATAAGGCTGTTATTAACATAGTGGAGCATGTGTCCTTGTTCTATGTTTGGGTATATGCCTACGAGTGGTATAGCTGGGTCCTCAGGTAGTACTATGTCCAATTTTCTGAGGAGCCATCAGACTGATTTCCACAGTGTTTGTAACAGATTGCAATCCCACCAGCAATGGAGGAATGTTCCTATTTCTCTACATTCTCACCAGCATCTGCTGTTTTTGATCTTAGCCATTCTAACTGGTGTGAGGTGTAATCTCAGGGTTCTTTTGATTTGCATTTCCCTGAAGACTAGGGATGTTGAGCATTTCTTTAGGTGCTTTTCTGCCATTTGAGTTTCCTCAGTTGAGAATTCTCTAACTCTGTACCCTACTTTTTAATATGGTTATTTGGTTCTCTGGAGCCTAACTTCTCAAGTTCGTTGTATACATTGGATATTAGCCCTCTATCAGATATAGGATTGGTAAAGATCTTTTCCCAATCTGTTGGTTGCCATTTTGTCCTATTGACAGTGTCCTTTGCCTTACAGAAGCTTTGCATAAGCTATGAGGTCCCATTTGCCTACTTTTAAAAAGACTTTTTATTTGTTTTATGTATGTGATTGAACTACCAGATCCCATTACAGATGGTTTTGAGCCACCATGTGCTTGCTAGGAATTGAACTCAGGATTTCTGAAAGAGCAGACAGGGCTGTTAACTGCTGAGCCATCTCTCCAGCCCCCATTTTTCTATTTTTGATCTTAGAGCATATGCCATTGGTGTTCTGTTCAGGAAATTTGTCTAGAATGTACAAGCAAGGAGAATCTCTTTTACTTCTGTCTTTAGGGTGACCCTTAAGATAGCTCTCTATTTCAAACTTTGCCACTTTTGAGAAACCAGAAATCTTACTACTTGCAGCTGAGTCTCATTCCCTCTCCCTCTCCCTCCTCTCTTTCTCTCTCATGTGTATGGGGATTAAGTCATGTACTTTATTTGAAGACATTTCCATATCCTTGTTATCCATCACACTCTGCCTCTACTTTGTATTAACACCTTCAATCTTTCTTAAGTTAGGGATTTGCTGCTGTCTTTAAAATCAGCTCTCTAGCCATTTTTGTAAATCTGAAAATCTTATGCAAACTTACACATTCCTCTTAAAGTGTTAACCTCTATCTTATGCAAGCTTACACATCCCTCTTAAAGTGTTAACCTCTAAATGGAGAAAGATGCTGCAGAAAGAACTAAGCACATATGACTCATATAGGATTTTGTCTTCTAGGAGGAACATCCTGTTTTGAGGAATGAAATGATGAAAATGTCATAAGAAAGAAGAGGAGGAGATATCTTCCAGAATGTAGGATCATTTATCTCAGTTACCCTGGAGAACATTTGAACAATGAAGTATGCAGAACACTTTCCCAAGTTCCCAATATGTGAAGTCAGGAACAGAGAGGACTGGGAGGTCCTCTGCTCCCCACTGCCACCTCAACCCCTCAGAGACATTTATCAAAGTGGTGGCACCTTTTTTTTTTTTTCATCAAGTTAAGGGCGGTATTCTATTTGCTTTTGTAATTACTGTGGAAAACTATCTGTCAAACCAAACCAAAGGAAGAAAGTATTTACTAAGGCCCACAGTTTGAGAGTATAATCCACATGGAGGAAAAAGCTGTATCACTTATGGTGGCAAGAGAATGAGACATCTTATCATCTTTATGTCAGAAATTTACCCTCTTCATCAGCTTTCCACTGCTTTTCCTTTTTTTATTCAATCTGGAACCACTGTCCAAAGGATTGTTCCATCTACATTCCTCATGGTTCTCCTGTTCTCAGATCTACATTCCCCATGGTTCTCCTATTCTCAGATCTACATTCCCCCTGGTTCTCCTATTCTCAGATCTACATTCCCCATGGTTCTCCTGTTCTCAGATTTACATTCCCCAGGGTTCTCCTGTTCTCAGATCTACATTCCCCATGGTTCTCCTATTCTCAGATCTACATTCCCCAGGGTTCTCCTATTCTCAGATCTACATTCCCCGTGGTTCTCCTATTCTCAGATCTACATTCCCCATGGTTCTCCTATTCTCAGATCTACATTCCCCGTGGTTCTCCTGTTCTCAGATCTACATTCCCCATGGTTCTCCTATTCTCAGATCTACATTCCTCATGGTTCTCCTGTTCTCAGATCTACATTCCCCAGGGTTCTCCTATTCTCAGATCTACATTCCCTGTGGTTCTCCTGTTCTCAGATCTACATTCCCCATAGTTCTCCTATTCTCAGATCTACATTCCCCATGGTTCTCCTATTCTCAGATCTACATTCCCCGTGGTTCTCCTGTTCTCAGATCTACATTCTCCAGGGTTCTCCTGTTCTCAGATCTACATTCCCCGTTGTTCTCCTATTCTCAGATCTACATTCCCCGTGGTTCTCCTATTCTCAGATCTACATTCCCCATGGTTCTCCTGTTCTCAGATCTACATTCCCCAGGGTTCTCCTGTTCTCAGATCTACATTCCCCAGGGTTCTCCTGTTCTCAGATCTACATTCCCCATAGTTCTCCTATTCTCAGATCTACATTCCTCATGGTTCTCCTATTCTCAGATCTACTTTCCCCGTGGTTCTCCTGTTCTCAGATCTACTTTCCCCGTGGTTCTCCTGTTCTCAGATCTACATTCCCCGTGGTTCTCCTGTTCTCAGATCTACATTCCCCATGGTTCTCCTATTCTCAGATCTACATTCCCCATGGTTCTCCTATTCTCAGATCTACATTCCCTGTGGTTCTCCTATTCTCAGATCTACATTCCCTGTGGTTCTCCTGTTCTCAGTCAACCATGTCTGAAAAGTGAAAGACTTTCCAGAGGTGTGTTGGTTGCTGAGGCAATTGTAAATTTCATCAAGTTAGTCATGAAAATCTAGCTAGTTGTAAATAATTTAGGAATCGGGGCTATGGTCTCTAACAACTACTTACCTTTGCTGATATAGAAATCAGCCCTGGCAATCAAAGTGCTGGTAATGAACTGGCCCTCCTATATTCTGATGGAATTTCATGAATGAAATTCTTACTTTTTAATCATTTAAAATATTAAATATGATTTTCTAAAATCTTCTTAAAGGCCATTCAATCAGGTAGGTGGCTTGGACATGGTATTTATTGGACTGCCATTTGCCCACCGCTGGTGTGGCATCATTTTTCCCAATGAGCTTAAGTGTAAACGAAGAGTAACAGATATTTTCTACCTCTTTAGTTGTTTTTCTCTACTACATCATTTTACCTCTTTAGGTGATAGGCAATGAACTCAGAACATGATATATTATTGTCACACAGGTTGCCACTGAGTTATGCCCAAGATAATTTATTATTCCACTTAGGGATAGAAATGAACTATTGTGATTCCTTGCTTTGAGGAGATAATGTCCAAAAAAAAAAAAAAAAAGGGAATTTAGTAGGCAGGACTGTCCAGTAGCTCACCGACCTGACCCACTAGCCACCCTATGATATTCAGGGATCTGCTGTATGGATGTTGATCTGCTAGCCACCCTAAGATATTCAGGGTTCTGCTGTATGGACATTGATGTGCTACCTACCCTGTGATATTCGGGCTCTGCTGTATGCATGTTGATGGGCTAGCCACCCTGTGATATTCGGGCTCTGCCGTATGGATGCTGATGGGCTAGCCACCTTGTGATACTCAGGCTCTGCCGTATGGATGCTGATGGGCTAGCCACCCTGTGATACTCAGGCTCTGCCATATGGATGCTGATGGGCTAGCCACCCTGTGATATTCGGGCTCTGCCGTATGGATGTTGATGGGCTAGCCACTCTGTGATATTTGGGCTCTGCTGTATGGATGCTGACTGTGCTTTATGTCATATAAATCAAGATTCATTGTTTAATACATATTTACTTTTCAGATCTAAAAATTTATTTTCATGAGCTATCATAACAGTTTAAACACTGAGTGGTATTAAGTAATATGATGAATTATGCTAACCTTTCCATACCTTCAAGTTCTGATTCTACAAATTAAAAAAGACCTGCCAATTAAAATATTTGAGAAAAATACTCTTCATTAAATATATCAAAGCATTTTCCTTATTGGTATTTCAGATACAAATAATTGTACTATGTGGTTTAGTACAATTACACTGTTTGTATTTGGTATTATACTTCGTGTAAGAGGTTTTTTGTTTTTGTTTTTGTTTTTTGTTTGCTTGGTTTTTGTTTGTTTGTTTTTTTGTCATCCCCCCCTGCCCTGAAACAGGGTTTTTCAGTGTAGCCTTGGCTGTTCTGGCACTCTCTTTGTAGACCAGGCTGGCCTTGAACTCAGAAATCTACCTGCCTCTGCCTCCCACGTGCTGGGATTAAATGTGTGCACCACCACCACACAGCTCATGTAAGAGGTTTTATGCTACGCACACTCGTCTTCTCCAGTCACATCCAAAATATCGGGGATAAAATCCTGAGAGGCAATAAGAATCCAAAAGGATTCTGTGCCTCCTGGATTTCAGACAGTTGCTGGTATCCCCTAACTCAGACGTGTTCCAGATTAGTCTTTCCAATCGTCAACACAGCCTCATATTTAAGCATAAAGGTACCCCAAGAAATGATTCATATATGGTTAAGATTGGGCATTGTCTTCTGGCCAACACAATGTTTCTAACCTATCCTGGTTTATTACCAAGCTTCCCATAACCTGTAATTTCTCTCAAGGAAACTGCCATGCTAGAGCTAACAAGAGTCAGGCACATTCCTTAGGGCAATAATAGTTTACAATAGCTAGAAATGTTTCACATACTAGAGAGTAATGAAGGGCTGCCTTCACTTAAGGACATTAGCTAGGAGTGTCAGGTCAGACCCTCCTAGTCATTGCCTCCAGCAGAATCAGAGAATTAGCTTAGGAATACCAAAATGCCTCAACAGGGAGGGCTCCACTCCTCTTCACACCTGAGGACCAAATCCCACTGACCTTGATGTGCGGTCACTTGCCTACGTGACCTCAGTCTTGCTGTCACCCCTGCCTGCCTACGTGACTCTTGTAATTTGCCCTGCTTGCTGTATGCTACTTAAGCCTGCTTTTCATTTTGTATACTAGGACTGGGACTCGCAGGACTAGCAGAGGGACTCGCGCTGCACTTGCACTGGCGCTCAGACTAAGACTAGAACTTAGATGGGCTAGGACTCAGATTCATGCAATCTGCAGTCCCCCGGGCCCAGAGCACTTGTGCCCAGGGGATGCAGCACCAGTTCAGAGGAGATAGCTGCTGCTTTAGACCCAGTATGTTTCAGATAGCCTCAGATGTACCTCAACTATTGAGCTGCCAGATTTACCATCTCTCTTTTTCAATGACTGTAAAAGTCTGATGCCATTTCTAAGAAATACATTTAGATCCTATACTTCATGTGTCGTCTCTGCCATCATTTCTTCGCCTACGCCTTGTCGACCTGACTAGGACCCAGTTTCTCCCGTGGGCTGAGGGAGGCCCAGATCAGCTGACTCGTGGCAGTTTTAAAGACTAGGTTTAGCTATTTTTATAGGAGGCATTTCAGCATCCCTGGACCTTAGTTAGCATCAGTGGAAGTCCTGGATATATCACCTGTAGACAACCAGGGCTAAGTTACTTTCATGAAAAACTGATTTGGCTCCCCTGGAAATGTTGGAATTTAAGATGTTTAAAAGAGGTTTGCTAAGTTAACATAGTAACACAGTCTTTGTGTGCCATCTCATACTCTTTTACACTGCCTGTCACTTGCTTCCCCTGTCTAAAGTCAGAATTGACATCCTTTTTGTTGACAAAGGGTTCAGAATCTAATTGACAACTGTCTGGCTCACTGTTGATTTGCTGAGGGTTTTTAATGCTTCAAAACATGATTGAGAATGGCAGTAGACAGCGTACTGTAAATTTTGTTCTTAGGAAATGAGTCAGTTTTGCCTTAGTGGAGCTAGCTGAGTCTATCCACCAGATTGATAAACACAGAAACTGAAACAGTTGTTCTTGGGTATGGCACTGATGATAAATCTAACTGTAATAGAGACATTCCTTAAAACTGATGGTAGTCTCAGAAATATGAGCTTATGTTGGTAAGCTCCACCCAGGCACAAAAGGTAGATGTGATATTTGCCTAAGTTGGCCTAAGAATGATGATGCTTGGGCATAGAATCCAAGGCAATTTGTGCACTAAACAAGGATGCATATCAAATCCTGAGCTATGTAAAAGAACTAGATGACCAGGATCTATGTACCAGTTGAAAATACAGGAACCCTAAGAGGTCTTTCAGAGTATGTCTGGGTCACATTTTCTTTGTCATTCAGGAGAATCTGTTCACATTCAGTGGATGTTTCTCATGGCAAGAAGAAAAGTTTCTAGATTTTGTCCTTCAGGAAAATATTATGGGAGGTTATCGCTTCCTAGACAGAGTAGAGTGAGTATATCTCAATGAGAGCAGGCCTTAGCACACATTCCAAATGTTCCAGAGAAATGATCTTCCCCTTACTTCTGAAGTATGACTTCAAGACAAAGGAAAATATGTAACACAGCTGCCAACAGAGACAACTTCCTTAGGAATTAGACATGGTCTAGAAACTGTATATATTAGAGAGGAAGGTCTACGGAGGGCTCCAGCTCTTAGATTCACACATCCAGGAACCTAGCTGATCTCTGTTTCTTTAACTGTTCCTTTGCTGTTCATTAGCTCCTAGGAGAGAAAGAAAAGTACCTCCAACAGTGGCAAGGTTGGGCAAGAAGCTGTGTGTTGAAACTGGCCTTCTAGGACTTTCTAGGTGATCAAGAGTTAAGCTTAATTATACCTTCTTACTGGTTTATATCATGGGTAATTTAAAATTGCTGTGTTACTATGCTTCATTTAGAACACTACTGTCAGGACTTACTGAGAACCGTGCATTTCAACAGCAACTCTCTTCTGCCCCTTCCTGAAAAATGTACATACTATTAGGTCCTAGAATTTAGTTGGCTCATCTTATATGTTAACTTGTTTGGGTGGTAGTATCTGAATAGGTGGTAAACTATTCTAGGAGTTTCTGTAAGGCTCCTTTATGCATGAGTCAGTTGACTTTCAATAAACTGCCAACACATCTGCCAACAAAGATGACTTCCAAAATGCCCTTTAGAAGGTGGGTAGGCTTCATCTAATCAGCTAAAGGCCATACAAGACCAAAGAACTTATCACCCCCATCAAAAGATTAATTCTGTCTGAAGATAGACCAGATTGAAGTAGATCATGAGCTCTGTTGATATCCTAACAGCCTACAGTTCTTTTACTATATGATTTCTATAATTTTTGAGTCATCTTTTAAAAATAGTTTTGTTTTTATACTGGTTCTATTTCTCTGGAGTATTCCCTTTCACAGAGCTCTAAGGACATTCTGAGCCACGGGGATCTACTTTGCTACAAGGCTCTCTCCTACATGGCAGGTTAAGTCATTCTAACTGAACATGCTGACAAGTCAGCATGACTTGTCTATCTAGATCTTCATATCTACTTAACACATGGCAAAAAAGGTGAGTTCCATGGTATACTATAAACTGTAACACAATAAGGCATGGGAGACACTGCCTAGGTCGCTGCACTCTGCCTTTCCACTGGACACCCAGGTTGTGGTTCCTCTGCATTGAGTATTGGAATAATTAGTTCAGATGATACTTGATTCATGGTGAATTTATGTCCTAGTGAACATACTATCAGTTGAGAATGTAATATTAACATAAAACGGGAATAGCAGTTATTCTTTATACTTTATAGTCAATGTAGTCTGTTTTTTCCAGTGACCCCGATCTAGATGATTAGCTGCCATTTCTGCTTATCCAAAGTAGTGATAATGTCTTGTCATACATTACTAATTCAGGAAAATATCCAAGTTCAAACTCTGAATTAGAGTTTCTCCTGAAGGGATACTGCTTCTGCACCTTCAAAAACAAGGACCACTGGGTAGAACTCTGAAAGAAGTGTGAGCCCTAGTCTTACACACTCTTTTCATGCAACCATATCAGGATGGCAAAGTGAAGGCTGTTGGTGGCGAGATAGGCACACATTTTCAGCAACAGCCGAAGATGGGCCAGATGGTGCTGAGGGTGAGGAGCAGAAAGATGTTCCTCACTTCAGCTCTTCTTCCCCAGGATCTTTTTCTGACTCCCTGGAAAGTGAGAATCACTCTTCCCCAGCACCTGCTATCTAGAACTCAGCACCTCCCACAACCTACTGCATAGCCAAGCATTCCATCTAAGCTTCCAAAACTTGAAATGCTTCAAAATCTGAAACTTATCAGTTGTGCAGATAGAAGAGGTTTATTTTTTTAATCATTTTTTGCTTTTGTGTCACTTAGCAGAGTTAAAATAAAACTAGGGAGAAGCTTGAATGAAGCCTTTCCCTCACCCCTCTGATTTTAGGAGTAACTTAATGTAGAGGTCACTGGACCCAGCAATTCATTATTAGTCCCACAATGGCTGTGTTGCAGATGATGCCTCCATGCGGGTTGATGATGGTGGATGAAGCTATTCTTCAGAGATGGCTATTTTATTTAAACCACAGTCTCTTCACTTGGGCCTACACACATGATTTTGGCTTTAGTACACTAAAACTCTACCCTTAGATCCTGTTGATACTGGCTTTAAGGACAAGGTCTTAAGACAAGAGCTCCAGTCATTTTGTGAAGAAATTCTCCTTCCTCAAAGATATTTCAATGCTCACTGTTCTTTAAGATGGTCAAAACCATCTTAGTCCTGTGTACAATAACAGACACTGACAATTTTATACAACACCTCTCTTCAGGTTATTGGATGGATATATGAACCATACGTAAGTTTTGTTTTTAACTTTGTTGTCACTTCAAGGTAAGGCATTATCTAAAAAGACCCAATACAGAAACAGCTTTTGATACAAACATTTTGGAGAAAGGAATGGCACCTGGGACAACAAAGTGCAGAGTTAACACTTGACATTTTAGAGCACACCTTTTCAATCATACTTATTTCAAGTTAATGTAGTTAACCATAGTGCCTAGCACCAAGCATACTCTTGGGAAATATGTGTTGCATGAAAAAATGAAAACCTGGCACTGAGGTTGTAAATGCTAGGAGTAAAATTTAGTTGAATAAAAAGATGGGGTTACATTTAACCATGAATATTTTATTATTGCTTTTATTTATTATCATTTGGTTTTAACATTTTCCCAAAGATTCAGAAATGTCAAATTCGCTTAATGTATAGTTTAGATTACTAGCAACTTTGAGTCAAGAAACTTTTAAATAAGGAGGATTTTCTACTGTGCATTTATTTTTTAAGTTTTCACACACACACACACACACACACACACACACTGCCTTTCAGAAACAAAGGTTCTATTATAACATTTTCCTAGATACAAATCATTGTAACATACTCAGAATCTCACACTAGTCTTTTCCATGTCTCCTCTCTTCTTTACTTTTTCTTCCAGTTCTTCTTTATCCCTTAAAATAGCCCTTCTTCCACTTTCAGGTTTTAAAACACACATATTGATGGATACATACAGATATAATATGTTTAATATATTCATAAACATATGTGTAATTGTATATACATGCATATATATTAACAGATTTTGCACAGAATATAAAGTACACATTATTTTATAGTAAATCCACAAAAAATTCTGGAGGCCATGGAGATGAATGAGAGAAAAATAAAGATTGTTTTTATGAAAGGTGGAGCTAAGCTAAAAGAACAGAAATAGAATCTGAGAGTGCTAGAGTCTTTGCTCCAAGTTGTGTCCAGGAAACCCAATGCCTAATTCCTGGGCAGAAGGATCCTGGTTTCAGAGCAAGGTTTCTTTCGTTGGTGGCTGTCTTTGAGACTGCGTCCTCTGAGGCTACCAGCAATAAAAGCTGCCACACATTGTATCACGTTCTTACTGCTCTGCAAACACAAGACTAATCTCTCTCTACAGTCAGGTCTGTAATAGTTTGACCTTACACAAAACAGCCCTTTTGGATGGATAACAATTCTAAAAGAGCAAGATGAAACCACTCTAAAATGCTTTGGCAACTGGAAGGGACAGTATTTCAGTGGGTTGGGGGTAACAAGGCTTTCTTCCTTTCTTTTTTTAATTTATGTTCTAGACAGTCCATTACAATGCTGACAGCACACACACACACAGACACACACACACACACACACACACACATACACACACACAAACACAAATACAGAGGGAGATGATGGATAGATTTTTCCTGCTTTAATTGCTCAGTTTTTAGCAACTTTCCCTCTCAGTGTAAGTTGCAAGAAGCTCTAATCCACATCATCTTTCGAGGCTGTATTTTATAAATATGGGATTTATATTTCTCCAAATTTTAAATACTGAGCCAACAATAGTACTTCTCTGTTGTTCTTCACTCTCTTCCAGCTTCTCCATCTTTTCTTTCTCTTCAGTCTTCCTTTTTTCTCCTTCTTTCCTTTTCCTTCTCTCTCACTTTTTCCTCCTCTCCTTTTCTCTCTCCTCCTATTTTTCTTGCCATGTTCTCTTTGCAGGTAACCTACAAGACTCAGAGTGATGTTGGCATTCACTGCACATATGCTGAGTGATGAATGAGTACATCAATGGAGGATGGCTGATGAGAAAAGAATTTTGCCATCCCCACACCCAGAATTATATAGCTACCTATGTGTTTGTTAGTTTCTGCCATTTGGGAGAGCAGCTGGTATCTTTCAAATCATCACTTCCTATTATAAGGTTATTATTATGCTTTGGCATCTCACCTCCACAGGTGGCTGAATTCTCACTTGCTGTGTACCTGCCATCAGAAGAGATTTAGAGATATATAATTCTGTTCTTCAAGTGTATTAACACCATTAAGTATTACAACAGTAAAGGTACATGTGTGGTCTTGGTATGGATATGGACAGTTTACTGAGGTTATTTCCTGTTGTGCCTACATGAAAAACACTCACACTGTCACTTTATCTGCAGCTGAGTGGCTCTGATATGTTTTTGTATTGAGCATTCACTTAACATATGTGGCCTTATAAATCATACTGCATGTCACAGAATGGGAGGAGAGTGACAGACATGGCATTATCTGCTGGAAGGGATTATAGAAAAAAACTTAATTAGAAATTGGGAGTGACAAATGGAGGATGTTTGGCTTTTGTTATTTTATCATCTTTGTACCCAATATATGCCCATCTGAGAAAGCCCAGAGACCAAATGCTTAATGTAGCATAAAGCCTTGTAGTCTATTATGTATGGGGCCCAGAAAGAAGATTTGTAAGATTTGTAAGAGATTTAGGCAGTGGTGACGTATGCCTTTAGTCCCAGCATTTGGGAGGTAGAGACAGGCAGATTTCTGAGTTCTAGGCCAGCCTGGTCTACAGAGTTCAAGGTCAGTCAGGGCTACACAGAGAAACCCTGTCTTGAAAAAAAAATCATTCATGTGTACTTTTTCAGTTACTGCTACATGGACTTTATTATATTTATGATATCATTTAGACCTAGAACAGGCAAAGAGAATGCAAATGTTTACTCTGATTGGGTGTGTCATTTGTGGACATTTGTTTAAAATAAAAAGCTGAACCTTAGTCTTCTCTAAGGAAAATGTAATGCAAAACCATAGAATTTTCTTTAATGTGCAAGAAGGAAGAGCAGCAATGACATGAAAATGGCCAGATCATTTAAAGTGGCCCCCATGGGACCATCAGGAAAAACTCTGAAGCTCTTCCATGGGATGAAATTAAAGAGAACTATGAAGCCTGTGTGAGTATACACTTTAGGGGTCTTCTTCTCTAGGCAACTACTGGGCAGGAAATCAAGTGCTTTTGTATCATCAGAACAGACATAAAGAACAAGGTGCATAGCATATTTAGTGATTGGAAACCCTTGCAGAAGTGAACTTAATGCAGACCTTGAACTTCAAAAACCAAGGCTCCTCCTAGTCTGCAATGACAATACATCAGCGCATCCCCTCTCCTGTTAGGGGGTAGAAACAGTCCGCTTTAGGCTGTTAGAGGGTAGAAACAGTCCGCTTTAGGCTGTTAGAGGGTAGAAACAGTCCGCTTTAGGCTGGAGCAGCTTTAGGATGGAAGGAACATGCCTGAACTGGTGGCCTTATTTTGAGATTTAGGTTCCTTGGGGAAAGTGTTGGCATAACTAGGGGACTTTCAATAATTGCAACCTTGCTGTAGCAATTGCTTTGGATTTCCGGGCTTTCAAAGCTGCCTCTTTGAGGGAAAACTGCTAAAATAAGGTCGAAGTCCTCTATGACCAGAAAACCTCTGGGCTTGGTACAATATGGGAAACTCCCTCCAATAGCAGAGTTTCTCCTTCTCTGATGTTGTCTGGGGAACTCTAAGCCCCCTCCCTCTCCATGAAGAATGTCAAATAACCTTAGTTAGATTACAGGATAAATTAATTACCCTTTTCCTAATAAGAGCCTGTTTAGCTTGCAGCTGAGATTCCTAAAATGCTTCTCCATGCTAATGAGGCATTTCGATGTTCTTACCCTCAATCCCCAAAACTTTAAAAGTTTTGAATCACACAAAGTAAAGTTGATCTGCCTCCTGATAGCCAATCTGGTATCTTCTCACAGGGCTTCCAACTACCCCTCACACCCATCATCTCTGCTCCCACTGCCCTCATGGAGTGTATCAGATGAGAATCTAGAAGAGTGGAAAGAACTGCACCTCTTTCAAAGACCAGTCAAGGAATGAGGCAAAAGAATTCTGGGATAGCAGCAAAGCAGATGATGTGGGACTGAGCGATTGTTGTGTTTTTGTTGTTTACTGGGAGTGAAAGATGCAACCACTTGCAGTTTGAGACTGGGTGGATAGCAGTTTCAAGGTTCTGGCAGATATGTGTTGATGAGCACAGTCACTCTTACCCAGAGAGGAGCACACACTGACCTCCATTAGTTTAGATGACGCTTGCCAAACAAGGTTGATGGGCTCTTTTATCAGCAGATGAGAACTCTACTTTCTGCAGATTTTTATGTTTATACACGCAACATTCATATGCAGGTTTCTATGTATACATTTCAGAGGGGAGGAGGAAGATGGATCAGATTCACAAATCAGTGGCTCAAACTGTAGGAGGGATTCTTGTAAATCTAGAATGTCTGATAAATATAGTGAAGCAGAAAAGATGTGGTGATTTCATTTTTAGAAGAATCAGATTTTAATGCCAGTTCCATTATTTCTTGGTAAGCACTTATTGCTGAGTTATTTTTATGTTCTCATTTCAATTTTCTTTTCTTTTTTGTGAATTGGAAAGAAAATTGATACCCACTTTACATGGTTTATAAGGATCAAATAACTGAGTAGAGTACTTGCCCAGTGATATGTCTATAAGTAGGAGCAGCTGCTATGCTAGATAATTTTGCCTGATGACACTCAGATATTTGAAAAATCTGCCATTTTACTTTGCAGTCTTACTTATTGATTTTGTTATCTATAGAGCACATAAGGAGAACATAAGTTGAAAACAGAGCTGATTTAGTCATTGAAGTATTTAATGACCTCCCTGTGTTAGTTTGCTTTTTTGTCAGTTATACTAAGACTTTTTTCCATTTACTTAGGAAAAGTCCACATTGTTGAAGACAGGTTATTAAACTGCCTCACAAGTTGAGAGAAGACATCCTTTTCTACAAGCTAACATTCAATTATTCCCTCTAGTCCAAATAGCTAAAGTATAAACAAAGAGGTTCATACATCTCTCAGCATCTCAAAGAAGGCCTCTAATGAGTTTCATTTTGCTTAAGTAGTTTTTTAAAATATTGATATAGTGTGCATATTCTCACTCTTAATATATTAATGGTTTGAGTGACTTCTTGATGTGTTGGGAGCATTTGCAGTTCTATGTGACCATCACAACTGTCCATTCACAGAGCCTATTAACTACCCTATACAAGCTCAGCACCATTGAACAATATTTTCCTGGATTTCTCTTCTTTTGGCCTCTATAAACGTTGTTATGCTGTCTCTCTCTATGAACTTGGCTTCTCTAGGCATCTAACAGAAATAAAATCATTTGTTATTTGTCCAATTATGAGTGTTCTATTTTACATAGCATAATATTTTAAAATCTACTCACACTGAACACTTACAAATGTTTCATTTTATCTTGAGGCATCTGGTAATTAACTTATTCATTTATGTCATGATAATTCTTTCTAACTTTTGGTTGCTGTGCTTAATGCTGTTATGGAGAATAGAGTTCTTATTTAAGTTTTGTTCTTGAGTTCAACTACTTTGGTTATTTATATATGCAGAAATGGAACAGTGTGGTCATATGATAAGTCCATGTTTCAATTTCTAGCGAGTCTCTTACCTGTTTCTTGAAAAGCTAAACCATTTTAGACTCCTATCAACAAGCAATACTTGCCATTTTATGTTTTTGGTAATGGTCATCCTAATTAGTATGAAGCACATGACATTTTTAATCTGGATTTCTTTAACATTCACATCCATGTAAATGTTTGTATATGTGCTTGTGTATACACACACACACACACACACACACACACACACACACGACACGAAAGAAAGGACAGGAACATTTAAGTTTTTTGCCCAAGTCTAGTTCTCATTTGAATTGCCTGTTGCACTGTTGAAATCTAGAGTTCTTTATTCACTCTTCATACTGTTCTTCATTGAGTATAGTCTTAGCAAACACGCCTTCTTTTTAATTTCTTTAATAACGTCCTTTTCTAAAAGAATCTTGGTGAAGCCATACTTCTTTAATTTTGTTTTGCTTTACTTTTTATTTGTTGTTGCCTATTCTGTTTTAATGATTAAGAAAACAACTCAGGAATTTATTAAACACTCCCAATGAACCTCTGAGAAAGAAAGGTTTCTCACTAGTGGTATTGATATGAGCCACCAGCTATGCAGAGTGACTTTGCTGACCTACCCCTTGGGTAAGTGGGTCTTCTGTGTCCACATTCTCAGATAATACAGACAAATCCTTTTCTTCTCACGAGTTGTCAAGTGGATACTTCAGTTATACAATACCACTGCTGTCACCCTGGCTTTGTGCTCTTAGCAACCTTAGAAAAAAGGCCCCCAATGATTCACTAACAGATTTAATAGTTGCTTCATTTCACTCAAGCAAAAAGTCAATACAATTAGAGAAATAATCACATGCAGAAGATGCTGGCATATGTTTATGATAGTTTTTAGACCTGTTTTAATAAACCAACTCAGTGTTTTTTAATATGAACTTTGCTAGATATTCTATAGTGATAAACATAAACATTAGTGATAAACATAAACATTAGCCCACACTGACTGCTCTAATCGTTAGTGTACATTTATTTTCCTTAGATAGCACTATTTTTCTTCTCTCCCAAAATCAAGTCATAAATTTCTCATTCTTCAAAGTAACTCAAATTGGATTACATGGCTTTTACTGTATTATTATTCAGTCTCCTTTTCACCTGTCAGAGCTCCCAGAAGCTCTGAAAGGAATTATTAGTTACCTTAGTTCTTGATGCAGATAGATTGACACAAAACTCACCCCAGGCAGGATCAAGAGAAATTATAAAATTTTGAATTGAACCAAGCAATAACATGTCAATTTAAGACAACAACCCCCTTTTTTTGTATCTCAGTAAAGCATGGTCACAAAAGAATCAAACCTAAAATAGCTTCAGACTAGCAAGAATAGTGTCACTTATAATTCTGATTTCATCAGCCATGTGATGTGAGCCATGATTGGCCTATGCTTCATGAGGTGGGCATGAAGCAGAGGCCAATCATGGCTCACATACAGAAATTTTGGCATGGGAAAATGGCTCCATATGCAAAGCTTGGGGCTGGTGAATGAACTTTCTTCTTTGGATTATTGTGCCCTTCCTCATCATACCACACTGTCAAGGCATAGTTCCAAGGTCAAGATGTTAGCATGGCTGGGTTCTAATCAAGACCCACTTCTGAGCTGTACTCAATTATTTTGTTGTCTTCTCCCGTGGATAGGTAAGGAGCTCTCCGTTGTCTCTTTCATATGATACCAATTTGGTTTTTTCGGTTTTGTGTGTGTTTGTTTTAGTTTGTCAGTGCTCTGGCTGCAATCTAGGATCTCAGACATTCTAGGTAAGTGTGCTACTGAACTATACTACTAATCTTTTTAAAATTTCACTTTGAGACAAGCTTTTACTCCTACTCCTGCCTCTATCATGCAAGCTTCCTGTCTCATTCTTCAGAGTAGCTGGGATTACAGGAATATGCCATTCTTAAGGTTCAAATACTTTGGTCTAATTACATTCTACAACACGCCATGCTCTTGTTTCACACAGGAGATGATGACTTTAATATTAAGTTTCAGGCGATCACCAATCTTTAGTTCACAGTATGCATCACAGAAAGAACTTAAGCTAAGACTTCTTGATTTCATCCATTTTCCCACTTACAAATTCCTGAGGGATTCTTTGTAGAGATTTTATTGCTTATGTCTGTGTATCTGTTCTCTAGAATGATGCCCTCTACCCTCCTTGCCTCGGTATACTTTAAATGCTACTTTAGAAATGCATCCCACTATAGAGGCAGCATAATAAAAAGACTATAGGGCTCAAGAAACCCCTGGGTGGCCTCTGAAGGAACTTGGACTGTCAGCTGCTTTTATGAAATATAATCTGATGTCTATATGGAGAAAACATCTGTTGCTGGTGGGTCAAATTACATAATGGATAAAGAAATGGGCTTAAATATACTCCTTTGCTATTTACATGTAGTTGTTATACTTGATTATAAATATGAACTTTGTTGTTAATGAGTAATTTACTTATCTAAGTTTTTAGTCGTGGATATATTGTATGTTGAACATATTTCTTATCACATTCAGCTCCTCTCTTTCTATGGAACTCCAATATGTCTGCTTTGTCCTGCTCAACAATTTTATGTCTACTTTCACCACACACACACACACACACACACACACACACACACACACACACACACAGGTTCACACTTAACACATCCCCACACTCATAGAACCTGGTAAATTAATTTTTGTTATATAATTTCAAAGCTTATTGATATATGTTGGATAAGCAATAGAGAGAGCCCTGGAAGAGGCTAATTCTTTGAGCAATCAATAGTTATTTGTAGTTCTTTGTCTTGAGATAGGAGTCTGTGAAGTGTTTCCCCTTCAATGTTAAAGTTTCCATTGATTGTTTCAGTCATGTTAATACTAGTCTTGTTTATAAGAAAGAATGTTTCACAGCAGATCTGATATTCTGGTTCTTACAAATCATTCTACCCTATCTTCTCTGATGCTCTCTGATCCACAGATACATGAATATCAAGGATATATTGGAAATCTATAAATCTTTAGGAGCCATTTGAACTCCCCTGACCAACTCTTTGAAGAGTTTTCTTGTATCTGGTTCTAGGTTTTGTTGTTGTGTGGCTCTTGGTGGAAGCACTGTTGGCTCTGGTGATTTCACTTCCTTTAAGATATCTCACATTTTTGTCTCTCTGACACTCCAGTTAACCCCTTGCCTCTTTACATATTCTCTCCCTACATTCAAATCTTTTTGCTTTGCTTTGTCACTCCTCACTGGATGTTTACAGAGACATATGTGTGATCAGTTTGGAGTCTAGTCGATGCACCAGAAGGCACTCAGCAGAAGGAGATTACTTCCTTGTGCCCAGAATTCTTCATTAGTTTACTAACTTCAGCTTTGTGGAATAGGACCTGGAGAAACTCTCCCTGGTATTTGATTGATTGTTTTGGGTCTAGTCCTGTGCAGGCCCAGAAAAGGCAGCCACATTTGCATGAGAAAAAGTACCTATTGTTATTTTTTTTTATATGTCCACAAGAAATAATGAAGAGCTGCCCTAAGCTTTATCAAGGTCCTATTGTAGACTTTCACTTAAACTGTGAGTCAGGGGGTCTGGTAATGGAAGAGAGCATCAAATGGAAGAAACTGGTCTTTGATGAAAAAGAGGCTAACAAGGCCAAATAATTAAAGATCCAGCTGCTTATTTATTCCAAAGTCTGTTTATAGGAAAATTGGCATTAGGCAAAATACATTAGCATCGTGCACTTATAAAATACATACAGTGAAGTGTTTATAAAAAGGCACTTTTATTTTCCAAATTAGAGTGCTAGTTTGAGAAACTGCCACACTACTTGCTTTTTAAGTTTGAAATATATAAATTCAAAATTTTGGTGAAGTGAATTGATCTGGAATAGCTGAGATACACACAGCCACATTCATTTTAATTTACTGATCTCCTGAAATACTTTTGGGTTTAATTATCTTTCAGTTTTCATAAGCTTTACTTCTTGTCTATGAGCTTATTTCTTACATTTTTCTTTTTACTCTTCAACTACATAGATATTTTTATCTCCTGGAAGGCATCTGGAGTGAGCTGTTGAAGACCTACTTCTGGAGCTGTTGATAATTGAGGTCTGCCTAGTGATTAATAAGAGCACTATGATCTGTTTATAGCTCATGACAGTTAATCAGGAGTGTTACAGCACTGGGAAGAAGAGAAATTCTTATTTTCTCCCTGTATCTATCAATTTCCCCTTCTGTTCTTAAATACAGCTTAGCACACAGCTTCTCACCATCTCCGTGAATCTGAACTGACATCAGGAGTTTGTTGTGGTTAATACCTAACATGACAATAATGTTTTGATCAACATAACATTAGCTATCACTGATTGTAGAGATAAAGTATCAGGAGATTTGGCTAAGACAGGCTTGGGCATCAGACAGAAGTAATCTCTTGCATGACTGAAGCAAGTGGTTTGCTCTGCCCTGGTAGAAACAGCAATGATTCTCATAGGTTTTAACAGCCTTGTAAACAGAGTTTTATAATCCTGTCTCAGGCTCAGGTTAGCATATGAGAGTAGAATGCTAGACACTACAGCAGGAAAACCAATACATTTTATGGAACCACAAAAGAGAATTTATTTCTTATTCTTAAAAAATATATACTTAATGATTTAGACTCTGATCCACATAGTCATTCAGGGATCCCAGGGCCGGTATCAGCAGGGAGACAAAGATAGACAATGAAAGAGACAAAGAGAGGGAAAGAAAGAGGAAAAAAAGAAAGAGAATGAGAATATTATCACTAGGGTAAACCTGAAAGTGAACTTGATTTCATCTATTTTTTCTTGATCATTGTCTGATAAGCAACCAAGCATACTACAGTGGCAACTGAAAAGTGGAGTTTGGATTTATATCCAAGAACAATGGGAACGAGTTTTTACACACAAACCAATTCCTCTGTCACCTTGGATAATATGAGAAAACCACTGACAGTGCTTGCCTAGGTATGACCTAGCAGGAGAAGCAAGAAAAACAGGAAGACATCCAAAAATAATTATGTGCTAAAATTTACAGTACTGACAGTAGATGAGAGGGGAGATGAGAGCAGAGAGTTCTGTGTGCTAAATTAAGTAGGAGAGAGTTTTCTGGCAGTGAGACTGGCCATCTGTTCTTTTTAAGAATAACAAGCAGAGAAGAGGGGGCAGGACATTTTTATTTCCATGTTCCAAACTCTTTAGTTGTTTTGAAAGTTTTCAAAGTTGAGCCTTAGGTTCATACCCACAAAGAAGAGACAGGCACTCTCTTCTTGATCACTTGGTAATTGGATTTTGGTGTCCATGATTCTTTCTAAAATGGAGATGTCCTCTGAAGTCCACAGGCTATGTTCTGGCACTGAATGAATCAATCTCCTGAAATGGGCCTTCATGGACCACGTGTTCAGAAGGTCCTACATAGGGCACTATCCAATGATTTCAATGATTCTCTATGAAGATGACCTCTATATGAAATATGTGCTTTTTCTTCTCTATTTTATCTTTGACAAGAGTTCATAAAGGCTGAGAGCTCATCCACTGTTTCAATATTTGGAAAAATATCTGTCATGAGAAAAATACTCAATGGGAATTTCTTTGATAAATAAAAAATGAATAATGTATTTTTGAGAGACAGTTGGGAAATGGTTAGCCAGAATTCTGAATGTATACAACATACTAACAGACTAATCTCCACCAGATCTAGGAACATTTGGAGTCTCAGAAATTCTTTAATGAACTCAAACCATGACAATTTTAAATAATTTTCCCATATGTCCTGTTGAAGTAGATTTTTCTCACTTTTGGGCAGAGACTTGGGATTGTGAAATCTGTGTTCTTTCTCCTGAAATGACCAAATTTTGTCTCCACTAACAAACTCTGGGTTCTACACAAATTATGAAAGAGTCTGATCTGAATGAGGTCTTTTTAATATTTTAATGGAAACAACTCTGAGGCAAAGCCACTGAGGCAAAGACTTTCCAAAATGGAGTCTGGAGTTTGTAAGAGGTTTGTATTCACCACTGCTAACTGTCAAACTACAGAAATCCCACAGATGGGCAGTTGAAGTTGCAATTAATTTCTTGTTTCTCATCATCTTTTGGATGAGAATATCTTAGGCAATTGGTCATTCATAACATGTTTGCCACTAGACAATGAAATGTTTTCATTACCAATTATTTTACAGAACTCCCAAGTGAAGACTCTCTCTTGTACATTCTTTAGAGATTTAGAGTTGCCCCAATTAGAGACAATCAAATTGTACATATTTTTAAACATCATGCCATTCATGTTGTTCTTTTGCTAAAACTAATTCCCAAGAATGTTTTTTGAAAATTGATAATACCTACCTTTAATTAAGACATTGGACAATATATACATGCATTAATAGATAATAATGTATTCCATAAATATATCAATTTAAACACCAATTGTAATTCAAAGTTAAAAAGTGAATTGAGAAAGACCACTTATGATAAAATTCTATTTTAACTTATTTAGTGATTATTTGTTATTCAAAATTTATTTTTATAAGTGAAACTACTAATAGGTAAATAAGCTTCTGTGTAGGATTGCCCCTAAGGGCTGGGTCATGATCAAGTAGCCTTTGTAAGTCACTGTCTTTGAGCTGATACCATGTCTTGAATGACAAAGCAGGTAAAAGGGATTAGGGACATAGAGTGAAGAGAGTAGACACAGCAAGTAGAAGACCTGCATGAGAACTCTATGTCTCTGAAAAATAAATTGATGAAGTTATCAGAAAATGGAAAGATCACCCATGCTTTTGGATGGGTAGGTTAACATAGTAAAAATTGTCATCTTAGCAAAAGCAATCTAAAGATTCACTGCAATTCCCTTCAAAAATCCCTGCAAAATTCTTTATAGACCTAGAAAGAACAATTCTTACCCTTATATGAAAAACAAAGAAACAAACAAACAAATAACCCCAGGATAGTTAAAACTATCCTGTACAATAAAAGAACCACTGGAAGAATCACCATCACTGGCTTCAAGTTGTACTACAGAGCAAGAGTAATAAAAACTGCATGGCTTTAGAATAGAAACAGACAGTTTATCAATGAAATTGAATCAAAGACCCAGAAATAAACCCACAAACCTATTGACGATTTTTGACAAAGAAGGCAAAATCATACAATGGAAAAAAAAGAAAGTGTCTTCAACAAATGGTGCTGGTTTATCTGGATGTCTGCATGTAGAAGAATGCAGATACATGCATATTTAAGACTCTGCACAAAACACAAGTCCAAGTGGATCAAAGAACTCAACATAAAACAGTATGTATTAAATCTAATAGAACAGAAAATTACTGGTACAGGAGACAACTTCCTGAACAGAAAACCCATATCTCACACAGAGATCAACAACTAATAAATAACTAATACATGGAACCTCATAAAACTGAAAAGTGTGTAAGGCAAAGGATTCTGTCAATAGGACTAAATGACAATGTACAGATAGGAAAAAGGTCATCACCAATCTTACATTTGATTAATATACCCAAAATATAAAGAACACAAGAAGTTAAATAGCAACAACTCAAATAACCCAATTAAAAATAGGAATACAGAGCTAAACAGAATTCTTTTTTTTTTTTTCCCCAGAAGGAGCTCTGGCCAAGTTTTATTAAAGGAAAACTTTCTTGTCTACTTCTCATCAGTCTCTTCTGGCATGCTTCTGATAACATCAGAATCACCTGGGTCAACAAGAGTACTACTTTCCACATGCTGAATCCAGTTCAATATTATTGCCTTTGTAGTGATTGACACCAGTTTTAGCCAACCTGGTATATTCTATTTCAGATGTCCTCAAAGCTGGGAAGTTGTTGGCTAGGATAACCAACTTCACTTTGTGTTGTCTGATCATCTTCAGAGTCTGTTTTCACCCCAGCATGTACTTTACACTTCTCATAACAATTTGGAGCCTAGAGTTGATCGACTCCAGAGACTTTTTCATCTTCTTTGCTGCCACCATCTTCCTGCCGCAGGTGCAGGACAACCCCCAACCAAGATCAGCCATGATGATGGCTGGGAATAAGAAACAACAGAATTCTTAACAGAGGATAATCTAATGGTTGAGAAGCACTTAAGGAAATCTTTGATGTCCTTAGTAATTAGGGAAATGCAGATCAAAACATCTCTGAGATTTGACCTTACACTCATCACAATGGATAAGATCAAAACCTCAAGGAATAGCACATGCTGGAGAGGATGTGAAAAAAGGAGAACATGCCTCCATTGCTGGTAGAAGTACATTGTGGAAATCAATTTGTATGTTTCTCAGAAAATTGGCAATAATTCTATCTCAAGACCCAGCTATACCTTTCTTAGGCATGTACCCAAAAGATGCCCTACAATCCCTCAAAGACACTTGCTCAGCTATGTTTATGGCAGCTTTATTCATAAAAGCCAGATACTAGAAACAACTCAGATGTCCCTCAACTGAAGAATAGATAAAAAAAAATGTGGTCCATTTACAGAATGGAAAACCACTCAGTTACTAAAAACAAGGAAATCATGAATTTTGCAGGCTAATTGATGGAACTAGAAAATATCATCCTGAATAAGGTAACCCAGATCCTAAATAAATACATGGGATAAATTCACTTATGAGTGGATATTAGCCATAAAGTACAAGACAATGAAGTACAATACAATCCACAAACCCAAAGAAGCCAAATAGCAAGGAGGTCAGAGGAAGAATGATTAAATATTTCTCAGAAGGGAAATAAAATAAATATCTGAGGTATGTAGAAGGAGGAAACTGGACAGGAGATGGATGGGGTGAGAAAAGCTATAGGAGAATCAGGTATAGGGAGAATAAAGGAGCAAAAAAATTGGCAGTGGGGGGAGGTGGTCATCTCTATGGCATGGCAGAGAACTGGGTTGAGGTAAGGCCCCAGGGAGTCTGTAGAGGTAACTAGATGAGACTCCTATCAGTGGGGGGTATATATCTTGAAGTAGCCACTTCCCATAGCCATGCAGGACTCTCAGTAGAGGGATAAAGACAATAAGCTATCCACAAAATCCTCAACTCCAAATATGTCCTGTCTACAAGATATGCAGGGACAAAAATATAGCAGAGACTGAGGGAATGGCCAACCAATGACAGGCCCAAATTGATACCCATCCCACGGATGAGAACCAATCCCTGACATTATTAATGATTTCTGTATGCTTGCAGATATTATCCTAGGATAACTGTCCTCTGAGAGGTTCCATGGAGCAGTCAATGAAAAAAGATGCAGACACGAAGCCAAACATTAGATGAAGCTTGGGAAGAGTTGGGGGAGGATTGAAAAATCCAAAGAGGATAAAGACTCCAACAAAGTTGACTATCTTGCACTCTTTTGGCCTTCCAAAGACTGAACCACCAACCAAAGAGTGAGCATGGGCTGGACCTGTTCCCCAATCTCCTACCCTGCCTGCATTCACCCCAACCCACACACATATGTGGCAGATGTAGAGCTTAGTTCTCCTGTGAGTCCCCTAACAACTTGGGTCTGTGCTGTCTGTCCTTGAATCTGTTTCCTGTCTCTAGATTAAGTTCCTCTAAACAGGCTGCCGAGCCTAGCCTCAGTGGGAAAGGATGTGACTAGTCCTGCAGTGACTTGATGTGCCAGGGTAGGGTGACACCCAGTGAGACCTCCTACTTTTCAGAGGAGAGGGAAGAATGGGAAGAGATGTGTGTGTGTGTGTGTGTGTGTGTGTGTGTGTGTGTGTCAGGAAGGGTGTTGGAAGGAAGTGGGGCCTGATATTGGGGTGTAAAGTAAATAAATATGTTAATGAAAATAATTACTTGGTGGAGGACACCAAGGAAACAAAGCTTTCTAAACACTGCATGACCAACACACATGTGAACTTACAGAGACAGGGAGAATGCATAAGGCTTGAATGGATCTGGATTAGATTGGGTCCTAGAGCTGAAAGGAGAAGTGGACACATGCCTACATCTCTAACCTAGAAGTTGTTCACAATTGATAACCACTTGCAAATGAAAATTTAGTTTTCTCCAGTGGAGTCTCATTCTTAAGTGTAAACTGCATGCTAAGCAGCTAACCAACAGAAAATGAATTTAATGGCATATTTGGAGATTCCTTGTCTCATAATATTGTGTCAGGCATTTTTTTTCCTTATCTTCCCACACCCCCCCATAGATTCTTTGTTTATATATTATAGCTTCCAGTTTTGTTTTCCTTATATGATTCATTGATGTGCAAACAAGTGTTTCTCTACATCTATATCTATTTATTGGGTGCTCCTTTTCTTGAATTATTTTCCTTCTGTTTGTTTGCTTTTCCTATTCTAATTTGTGTTTATGTTATTATATTTCATTTTATTATGATCTCTTAGATGCCTGATGTTTTCTAGTGAGAGCCAGAAATGTGGTAGATCCAAATGGGAGGGGAATTGAGGAAGGACTAGAAAGAATACAGGGAAGAAAATCAATCATCAGAGTATATTATGTATGAAAAATTATTTTAAATTAAAGAATAGTATTTATTTTATTTAGGGGTAAGAAGAGATGACTTAGTGGTTAAGAATACTTTCTTCTCTTGAAGAAGGCCAGAGGCTGGATTCCAGCCTTCCTTGAGTGACTCAGAACTGCATGGAATCTCAGTTCAAAGAGAATTAACATACTCTTCTGGCCTCTAAATGAACTTCTGTGTATATCCTCAATGTGTGCAGATGTCTGTGGAAGTCAGAAGAAAATGTTAGAGACTCCAAAACTGGAATTTCAGGCATTGATAACCTGCCCAAGAGGTGTGCTGGGAAATGAAATTCAATCTTCTTCAAAAGCAGCAAGATTTCCTAATTGCTAAATTAGTTTATGTTTTAACTGCACTCTAAATACTGAGAACCACAGATGAGTGTGGCCCTACCCTTCTTTAAGGAAGCTTCATTTTGTAGCAGACACAGGCTGTTACAGAAAGCCACAATTGTCCATAATATATAGAACAATCTACTGTGGTGTTCATACTCACAATTGCTTCATCTCTAACACAACTTCTATACTCATGTCTCAGGGAATATCATGAAAGAGAGGATGGAAAGATTGAAGACTTAGAGGACTAGAATGTCTGCTGTGAGATTGTATCTTCTGAACACAAAAGCTTCACCCATAAAATCACAAAAACTGGTATCCTAATCAAGACCAAGCAACGACAAAATCAATTTACATGCCCATGTGCTCAGGAGAAAACTCACAAGGCCCCACTCCAAAATGACAAACTATATGCAGTTAATGATTACTGAGAGGGAGGGAGACTTAGTTATCCCCAGGGATAAATCCCTAACTGATTATACAATGCCAAAGCTCAGCCCTGAAAACAAATATATACAAGCAACACTATGCAGACTCAGGTTGTGTTTATATATTTGCTCACACATATATGTAAATAATAATTAATCAATAATAAATTAGGCCATGAAATTAAAGTGTTGGAAGTAGGAGGAAGGAGGAAATGATGCAATTGTATTTAATTAAATGAGAGAGACAGAGACACTCAGAGAGACAGACACAGAAGAGAGAAGAGAGAGAGAAAGAGGAGAAGAGAGAGAGAGAGAGAGAGACAGACAGACAAACACACACACAGAAAAGAGAGGAGAGAAGAGAAAGAGGAGAGGAGAGAGAGAGAGAGAGAGAGAGACAGATAGACAGACAGACAGACAGACAAACACACACACAGAAAAGAGAGGAGAGAAGAGAAAGAGGAGAGGAGAGAGAGAGAGAGAGAGAGAGAGAAAGAGAGAGAGGGAGGCAGAGAACCATGTGTAGGCTATGTACTGCCCAGCTCTGAGGATTGCTATTTCTAGGTGCTGAAAGAATTGGCTCTTAAAATAGAAATGGATATAGGACATGTGTGAAGGAATCGTCAGGGAGAAAGGACAGTCATTATTTGTCAGGAAGATTATAGAGGATGTGCAGAATGGAGTGGGTTCACTATAATAGGATGAGGTTATTTGTCCTGCTAACAAACTGAAAATCAGGCTTTTGTTACTTTGTTTCTTGATTCTGTTGAATACAGAGGTGTGAGTGTGTGTGTGTGTGTGTGTGTGTGTGTGTGAACATATCACATACCTTTTGTAAGCAATTTTTATATCTAACTCTGCTGTCTATCTTTGCAAATTGTCTTCTCACCCTCTGCCACTTTGGTTTAACATCCATGATGCACCACTTACATTTTAAAATTGTATTAATAACAGGATAGCTATACAGCCCAAACCTGATTTACTGTCTTGATGACTTTTATACAAATATATACAAAACTTTATACACTTAAATCATGTGGAATTTTTGCCATGTTTTAAACTGCCCTATCAAAAACTAACATGCTATAGTTATTTTCCATTCTCATGTACACGGTCTATTTTATTTCTGTGTAAAGTTAAGCTGTGCAGGACTTCAGAGAAGTTGGGCTTGTGCTGAAGTTGAAGAACCTACCTGATCCTTAGCCCTACACATTAGTGGAGGAATAATACCCCACTAGGGTACCTCAGTACTAGACTATTCCCTCGTGTTCTTGCATGTGTCATGCCTAGCAGTTTAGGTCTTCCATCTATTTCAAAGCAGGTGATAAGAGGTTGATCACTTTTCTGAGTATGTACCTATGCATCTCGTGTAATGAAATACAACTTATTTTTTGAAGAACTTTGTAGCAGTATTTTCCCTGTCCAATTACATTAAAATTACTAGTGCAGCAAGAGGCCTGTGATTGGACATGGAAAAGGGATGGAACTAAGAGTTGTAGAGACAGAGAATGACTCTGGAAAGAGGGTAAGGAAGCAAGATGGAGGTCGAAGAGCAGGATGATTCAGAATCTGCATGATTTTAAATAACCACAGGTAGATTTAATATCATATAGGGATAGAATAATTGGGGTAACTTTTCTAATCTAGGTGGGTAGCTTGTACCATTATTAAGTGGTTCTGAAATTATTGTGTGGGCATCCTGTGAATTGAGAATTTATTGATATATATATCTTACTGATTAATTATAAGCTTCTAGAGTTTTGTTTCTACTGAGTTGCTGGGTGTTGTGGCAGCTGACTGTGAGAAGGACAGTCATTGCATGGGGCTGACGTGATAGTGACCTGCCAAGGGAACTTAGCAAGTCAGATATAGACATTTCGGCAGCTCTGGGCCAGAGAGACCACTTAATTGAGAACAACCCACTGGAGCCATGTGGCTCACTGGTGCCCGGTATAGTGCAGGAACTTGCCATTATTTTTATTATTTCCCACTACAGAACTTTATTAAGGTTAAGTTTGAATATAAGAAAATTCAAGATCTATGCTAAGTAATGTGAGTTATAAAATCAAGCAGCTGTCAACCCCAGTAAGCAACATGACAAAGACATTTTAAATCTTCATTGATTCGGAGGACATCTCTTTCCTAATAAAAGCAGACAAGCATTGAAACATATTATCTAAGATGTTCTTCAGCTGAGCTCAGTCCTAAGGATCAGGTAACTGTATGACAGAGTTGTCTGCAAGGCATGGCTTCCATACCATTTACAGGTTGATGAGTAATTCTCTAGTTTTGTAGCTAAATTCTTTGTGTTTAATTTTGTTTATTTTTATCTTCAGTTTGGTTTGCTTTTTACAAAGACTTACTTGAGACCTTTAAAGATCTTAGATTGAGGAATTCATTCTCTGTGTCCTGCCACATGTATCATTCATCTTGTGTCCAAGAAAACACACCCTGAGTTTACTCCAAAGATCTTAGCCCCAGGTAAGTACATCAAAGAAGTGGCCAGGTGTCATTGTGTTTCCTTTAAGTGAGAAGATCAGAGAAGTATGTTTTGAACAACTCACCGTTGAATAATAACAACCTCCTCTGTGGAAGACCTTGGCTTTTTTGAAAAAGATGTAGAAGAGTAATATAACCTAAGCAGAATTTGCTCAGTGTGTCACAGTATGGCTTTTCATAAGTCTATGGCCAGTCTAACACTATGATGTTCAAAGATGCTCATTAAGGTTTAACCAGGTCTTACAAATTAGACTGGCGAATCTAACTTTTTCAGAGTCTAGTTGTTTATTCTAGTGTCTGTGTAATCACAGGCACATGTGTATACATAAAAGTACTATTATAGTGCAAGAAAAGTACTGACTATATTTTAAATTCAAGACTCCAGCATGTCTAGTTAATAACTAGAATAAGTACAACCATCAGTTATTATATAAAATATTTGACCAAAAAATTCTCATGGCCTAGCATTTGTCTAGAGAATGTGTGAATGGTTTAACACTAGACACCTATTTATGTAAATCACTACATTATTCATTAAGAGACAAAATTGATTAGTTCAACTGATATCAGAAAAGTGGTTAATGAAGTGCCACAGGAACTATTTGCTGTAAAATGGGAACTGAGATTACAAAAAAGAAATTCTTTCTTGCCATGCATCATTCACCTGAAAATGACAACACACATGCATAGAATGCTAAAATCTCAGAGCCATTTCCATTAGAAGCTGGAGTAAGAAATGCTGCCCATTGTCACCAGTTTACTATATGTTCAGTAAAAAATTAAATGAATGAAGGAAAAATAATGAAAAAACTAGCCTAATTTTTATGCCACCAACAATTGATTATTATTAAAAGAGATATGAAAATATTAAGGATAATGGCTAAATCCAAATTTAGCACAAACCAGGTCCAGTTTATTTGGGTAGTAACCAATTGAAATATGATAAACAGCATGTCTCACTTTACACAGCAGCTTGAAAATTTAAATGATATATTTAAAACTGCATTGAAAAGATCAAATAAGAATTTTCAATATAATATTTCAGTACTCAATATTTGTCTGTTGAGCAAATGTTAACTAAACCCATACTGTATGCTAAACTATTTTACAGTGTAAGGAGAAGAATCACTACATGCAAGGCATAGACATTAAAAAATGCATGCTTATTAAAAAGCCAAAAGAAAACAAAAGAAAAAGCATAGTGTGATAGCATTATTGATAAAAATTCTGACAGGGGACAAAGACAGACAGGATGGAATTCCAGTTTAAATAGAGTGCTCATCAAAACACTTACCCTGGAGCTGGACATGGCACTCAGTGGTATAGCATTTAGCCAGCACAAGGTACCAGGTTCAATCCCAGCACCAGGAAAATGTTTTTTACAGGAAATTGGCATTTAGAAACCATAGTAGCTGCTAAGAAGAAGGCTGTGTAGCTAGGAAACCCTGCCCTATGAATAATGAGCTGGCCATCCAGGAACATTGGTAAGAGTCTAGAAGTGGCATGGAGCAGTGGAGGCTGCTGAAAACATCTGGTTTGCTTTAGAGAGGGAGAAGCGATACGACTTAACTTGAGAAAGCACTGTACTGAGATTGGTGACAAATGAGACACAGTAGAATTTAATGATGTGTCTGTAAAGCTGGGCACAAGAAAACTCACTGGTAAATGAGCATATTCTGGAGTCATTGGTGAGATAGCTGAGAAAGGAAACCATTTTAAAATAGTATGCAGAGTGGTGAAGGAGGGGGGCAAGTAATGAAACTGTTGACATCTGGTCCCAGACAGAGAAGGTAGTATTGTCATTTACTGAAGACAAGGCTATGCCAGGGGTGAGAGGTATAAATATCAGTAGGAGTAAGTGTGGTAAGTGGTAAAGATGGCAATTTTTCCTAAAAAAGTTCTTACATGAAGTGCAACACCAACCTACATTTTAATAAAACCCTCTATCTAACCCTAAATCTAGCACTAAATTTCAAGTAGTAAACAAAATTGTCCTTGTTTTACTCTCTTTCTCTCTCTCTCTCTGTCTCTCTCTCTCTCTCTCTCTCTCTCTCTCTCTCTCTCTCT
>NW_022196909.1:70203605-70211427 GCF_008632895.1 Mastomys coucha | reverse complement strand
TATATATATATATATATATATGTATGTAAATGCATTTTGCATTTATACATATGATTTATATATATAAATGCAAAATGTGTGTAAGTTAAAGAGAAAAATAACAGAATTACAAAATGAGCAAAAGACATTCTTTCAATGCCAATGGAAGGAATTGGTTTAATAAGTACAATATACAAATTAAGTCAACATGTGACATGGGTAGTGCACTGGTATCAGCATTTGCACAGTGTTGTCCTTCACTTGACTAGGGTGGCAAGAGAATGAAGAAAGAATAGACATGTAAAAAATTGACAGATAAATACACAGAAAACCTGGCTCCAGGTAGGCTGTGCATGCTCTCACAGAGCAGCACTAACTACCACAATGACTAGAACCATCATGTGTTTATTAGGTACAGCACAGAAGTAAGAAGCTAGGTAGTCTTTTCAGGTCTTTGTAGCAGTCTTTGTAGCAGTCTTAGGTTGTAAATGTACAGGAGGAAACATTTTTTCCTCCATTTGCTAGTTTGGCATACACTGACCAACCATTCATATTTACTCTTACTTAGCGCGTTAGCAGCCAGTGCATACTTGCTTTAGGAAATGGAGATTTGCATGTAAAGAGTATTTTTAAACACCAGTTTTTGGTTATGAAATGACTTGAAAGCTATTCAATATGGCTTCAGTCTCAGGCTGCTGAAAAAATTGATCATTAGTCAAGGTTTTTGCACCATTGACTTAGGAACATCTCTACTGGAGAGCATGGGTTCTTGCTGGGTTACTGACTGCTCATCAAAGATCTAGGACTGCTCTACTGGAGAGCATGGGTTCTTGCTGGGTTACTGACTGCTAATCAAAGATCTAGGACTGCTCCTAAATATGCCATTCTTGGCTGTTCAGATTGTGTAGTTTGTCACCTGTAGTTTGCTGTCAGCTATATTAAATGATGGATACTGGATAACTGCCGGTATATATACTGAAGCTAATATATACAGATCTAGTCCCACTGTTGATAGTTTTTGCCTTTATGCCAAAGATAATTTCTCAAGTTCAGGCTGCATCTTATGTGTTAGACACTGACCATCATGGTGAGAAAAGCTTTCTTTTATAATCTTCATAGCTTTGGCTTGATTTTGTTGTTGTTGTTGTTGTTGTTGTTTTAAGATTTATTTGGTGTTAGATTAGCTTTTTAAATTATTCTGAAATTTCCTAATCCTAAGTTTAAGAATATTGTATGGTCTGGCCAGCTGATGTTGTTCTTCCTATGGGGTTGCAATCCCCTTTAGTTCCTTCAGTCCTTCCATCAGCTCCCCAAACAGGGTCCCTGAGCCCAGTCTGATGGTTGGCTACAAGCATCCACAGCTACATTGGTCGATTGCTGGCTGAACCTCCCAAGGAGCAGTCAGACCAGGTTCCTGGAAGCAAGTTGGCAGTGGCAACAGTGTCAGTTTTGTGGGAGAGTGTGGGTTGATCGGGGAGCAGCCTTATAGAGAGACAAAGGGGATGTAGGAGAGGGAGGTTGTAGGATAGAGGGCTTGTGGAGAGGTAGCTGGGAAATGGTACAACACTTAAGATGTAAATGAATGGAGTGATTAATTTAAAAAAAGTTAAAAAAGAATGTTGTATGGATTTGTCTAAGTGACACAATAGTCTCAGGATAGTAAGGTGTTATAAGCAGCAAACTGGCTCTGGAAGTTGAGATTGATAGTTGTAAGTCATTAGATATCAATTTCTATGGCATTCATTGTCTATAAATCAATTGACATGTACTTTATACCCAAAGGGTTGGTACTTAATATGCACACATAAAATTTGTGTATTTTTAAAATATCAAAATTTTATAATTAAAAAATTGTCTTAACTCTAATCTTTGTTAGGAAAATTAGTATAAATGTTGAGGAGAACATAATGAAGCCCTTTATCAAAACTATGGCTATTGTATCAAATTTTGGCCATTTTCATAATGGCCTAAAAAGCGAGACTTGCACAATTTTATATTCACAACAACATTCCTAAATGTTGGAAACATGTGGCCTATGTTATATGTGGCCTATAGTAATCTGGCTCCCTGTTAAAAAAAGGTTATAAATCTCTAGTCAATATGATTTGTAAAAGCATAAGTTTAAAGATGTAGAAGAACAATATGGTAGTCTCCCAATGAAAGGACAGACTATAAAATTATCTACTTTATATGGTTATAACTTTCACAGTATACATAGGATACTTTTTACCCAGAATATATTCATAATTTCATAAAAATATTTACATCTAATATTCAACTGCAGGATTTAAGTTTTGAAGAATATTTCATGAGTAACAATACATGGTGCTACTAAAAGAGTCAAATCAATATTTACAGGCTTTCAACTTTGTATGTGTTCTCTCAGAGATAGTACAGCTTAAAGACGGTAATGAAAATACATGGCTCTTATCTGGATAAAGAAAAGTAATTTACTTTAACAGAAATATGAAAAAGTGCAAAGCCTGGAGTGTGGGAATACTGAAGATACATATACAACATTCTGAAAATTAACTTTTTGATGACCTGAAATATAGGTCATGAAGGAAGGTAGATAGATAGTTTACAAAATATAAGAACATCTCAACCAAAAGGTGGAAAGCCCAGAGCATTTGTTAGCACATCCCTGGGTGATCCACACATGTAGTTTTGGTGATTCTAACACCACAATTAAACTCCTGAAATTTTCTATGATAGATTTTTTTCTGGAATTCAAGAAGAATCCTGTTTTGCATAAAAGGCATAGCCTTTCTTAGATAAATATTTAGTAGATTTAAAGATGTCAAAGCTCTGACTACAGACTAGACTCTTCTCACAGTACATTCCTTCCTGTATTTATAGAATTGGTTGAGTCAGAAAGAGGTCTGTGAAATTTAATTTTTAAAAATTTAATGTATATGCTAATAGCTTTAGAAAAATATTCAAAGTTATAAAGTGAAAAGCGATACTTTTCAATCGATTACTGAAGTCTAACATCTTATCTCAACATTACCAAAGTCACTAATGCTGTTTGATTTTGAATATTTTTGTAGTTATATATTTCAAAAAATGGACTCATAACATATATATCATCAACATATGACAATAATACATCCATATTGCCAACTCTTTGTTGGTTTTGTTGCTTGAGTTTGAACCAACATCTAACACAAGATCATACATGTTCTGTCACTGAACTATACCGCTAGCTCTTTGGCTCTTAAACAATTAACTTTAGACAGTGTAGTAACCAATCTTGGTTGCCATCTTGACTACATATGGAACGAAATAAAACCCAAGCAACTGGACAGAGCTGTGAAGGATTTTAATTGATTGGATCATTTGATGTGAGGAGACGTACCCTACCTACATTCTGAAAATATGGAGAATAAGACCTTCCTTGAGTCTAAGACATACATTCTAGTGGAGCTCACTGTAGTCTTTATATTTCAAAACCTAATTTTAGTAAGAGTTAGTAAATGCTTTAGTCTCCCTTTAATAGCCCACCACCAACCAGAGGTAGAGGTAAAGCAATGTTTCTAAGATACAGGGGAAGTGGACCTAATTAGAAATTGTTCTTTGGAGCAAATTCCACCTGCTTTGTTAAGAAATCAGAAGTTCAGTTCACAGGAATCATCAGCGGCAGGTCGATGGACTCACAAACACTTCATATTAGCAGCCCAGTTTGGTAGTATTGGGATAGCAAACATGAATTAGTCGTGGTGGCACTACGTAGCAGAAAGAACCAGGCCTCCGCCAAGTTGAAATGAATCAGCAGGAGGGACCAGGACCACCAGGAACTAACTCCAAAAGAAGTTTTTGTTGTGCCTTTTTCAATGAAGCAGAGATCAGTGAAGACTCAAGACCAAGAAGCATTGCAGCATTATATATGCAAGCAAGCCAAGCCCAGCTTCCATCATTGTCTATCTAGTCCTATTTAAAATCCCTTGAAACATCATGTGTCTCCATGGGTCTTGCCTGACAATGTGTTTTTCCTCAGCACATGAGTCTGTTTTAGCAGAACTCCACGTGAGTCTGTTTCAGCTGACATCATTTTTGCAATTGGCCTGAGTCAGTGGAAGTGGCAAGAAGTATTTTTGGTGCATTTATTTCTGTGGAGTCCCAGCAAAGAGAGCTCAGCTACACATTGTTAGGAGAACCAATACGTAAATGTCATCAGGAGAGTCCTTCATCATGCCTCCTTTCATATGCTTGCTTTAACAAAACATCCTTTCACCTGTGTCTGCTTTAGGAAAACACTGCTTCACATGTTTGCCCCAGCAAAATGCCGTCTGACACAACTGACTTTCCAAAGATTCCTTAAATTTCCACTTTAGTCCACATAAAAGGATAAAGAAGAAGAGAGATTTTTGCTTTTTGTCTGTTTTCCCTCATTCTCACTGGCTAATTTATCTATTCTGTTCCTTGAACATTTCTTTGCTGATGTCAGAACATACATTTTAAGTATTCCTACATATATTTATAATTGGAATTTCTCTAGAACCCAGGCCTTCAGTACCAAATTGGTACTGCTGAAACATCTAGTGTCGTGAACTAAACAACTACTGTAGTGTTGACTTTTCCAGGAGACAGCCATTAGGATACTAACACAGCAGCCTGCAAGCCAATCTAAATATATCCTTTCTTTCCACAATGTATTTTTACAAAGGATGTTGTAGTTAAGGTTATTATTGCTATGATGAAACACTGTGAGCCAACAACTTGGGAAGGAAAGGGATTTTTTTTTGCTTGTGTTTCCACACCAATATTCATCAGAACAAAAACTAATATGTGGAAGGAACCTGGAGGCAGGTGCTGATGCAGAGGCCATGGAGGGGTGATGCTTGCAGGCTTGCTTACAAGGGCTTGCTTATCCTGCTTTTTTATAGAACCCCAGGCCACCAGGATGATACCACCCACAACAGTATGGGCCCTTCCCTATCAATCACTAATTAAGAAAATACCTTATAGCCAGATCTTGTGGAGAATTTTCTCAGTTGGGGTTCTTCACTTTCAGATCACTCTAGCATATGTGAAGTTGACAACAAACTAGCCAACACAGAAAATATAAAATGTTCAGATTAGATTGATAAAAGCTCATCTCTTAATATTGTGAAGTAGCTCCTCTTGCAAATGTTTGGTAGGGATTGTATCTTCTCTCCATGAATCTTTGAACTTGCTAACATTTCAGGTTCTATGTTTGTTAGTTCTATGTATATTAGAGTAACATCTTATTTTGCTTATAGTTTTTGGATGCTTAATACTGACATAGAATGATATTGTTGATTTCATAGGGTGACATTCTACCAGTCAGACTGTAGTAGTCACTTCTGATCTAATTTTCATAGTACAATTTCATGGTATACCACAAAAATTATAGTTGTATATGGCCAAAAAATTTACAGAAGAAAAAGTGTATTGGGAGATTAAGTTTCAAACAGTCAGTCCATGAACATCATGACCATGGAAGCTGCTGGTTAAGCATGGCCATGGAGAGGCAGCTAAGACCTTACATCCTTACCTATGAGTAGGATGAAGAAAGAGAGAGCTAACTGGGAATGACATGTTCTTTTGAAACCTCAAAGGCCACCTTTAATGATACACTCCTCCAACATGGTCATGTGTCCTAATTCTTTGAAAGACTTACACCTTTTGGAAACCATACATCCAAATATATGAGCCTATGCAGGCCAGTTTTATCCAAACTATCACATCTAAATATAGTTCTTGTTAATGTTAAGATTAAAAACTGATGTTTAAAAAATATATGTTTAACAGTCAAATGTTAGGCAGAACTTTGTGAACACTGTGGATAATGGGAAAGAAAGATTGAAAGAGGCAGAGGGGTCACAGACATCATAAGAAAACTTATCAACTAACTTGGGCACATAGCAGCTCACAGAGTCTGAACCATCAAAGAGCATGCATGCGGACAGACCTAGGCCCTCAGCACTTATGCAACAGTTGTGTACTTTGGTTTTTATGTGGTACATCTATACTATGGAGTGCTACTCAGCTATTAAAAACAATGAATTTATGAAATTCTTAGGCAAACAGATGTATCTGGAGGATATCATCCTGAGTGAGGTAACAAAATCACAAAAGAACACACATGATATACACTTATTATTAAGTGGATATTAGCCCAGAAGCTTGGAACACCCAAGATACAATTCATAGCTCACATGAAGCTCAAGAAGATGGAAGACTAAAGTGTGGATACTTCTGCCCCTCTTAGAAGGGGGAATAAAATACTCATGGAAGGAATTACAGAGACATAGTGCGGAGCAGAGACTGAACAACAATATGAACTAACTAGTACGCCCAGAGCTCCCAGGGAATAAACCACCAACCAAAGAGTACACCTGGAGGGACTCATGGCTCCAGCTGCATATGTAGCAGAGGATGGCCTTGCTGGTCATCAGTGGAAGGAGAGGACCTTGATATAACCTGGTACAATACAAACATGAGATCAATGAGTGATTCAAATGGCCCAAAGCATATTGGAAGACATAAGAACCAGGTTATTGGTAGTATGGAGCCTTTGAAACCTTGAGATTCTTTTAGACAATCTGAGGATTCAACTCTCTAAATGTACCTTTGATCCCAGGTATTAAGGAATAAAATGAAAAAATACTTCATTCCTTTATTTCCATGGACAAGGACTTACTAAACTTATTCCACTTATATCTTTCTTTCTTTTCCTTTTTGTTCATTTTTTTTTCCTGAGAAATTCTTATGTGACCTCAGCTGTATAGATGTATAAAGCAGATATACAACTAAGACATTTGTTATTTTTAAAATAAATCTTTGGTGTGCATATAATCATACCACTTATTAAAGGTAAAGGAAAAATTTGAACAGCAGTGGGGTGATGCACATCTTTCTATATCATGGTATAAGTTTTGGTTGAATGTTTCGGTGCTACAGGATGTTCACTACAACAACTTCTAAGCTTCTCCAGGGATGATTAGAATTTTTATTTGCAACCTTCAAGATGAAAAAGAGTATTTTGCATGAATACATAGAAGAAAATAACACTGGCCTGCTAAGGGTAACCAGAAACTGTTCAAAAATTCTATCATAAGCCCAAGCCAAATATTTTCAAGTGAAATTCAAGTCAGTAACCCATTCAGCATTTTAAAAAATTTAATTACACCTATTATCTATCTATCTATCTATCTATCTATCTATCTATCTATCTATCTATCTATCTACCTAACACCTATCTATCTATGTATTCATTCATGTTGGGGGCCATCCATGTATACTGTCTTAGGCATAGAGTTCAGAGGATAGCCTGTGAAAGCCTTAACTCTCCTTCTGCCATGTGAGCCTTAGGGTATGAACTTGAGTTTTCAGGCTTGACAGCGAACATCAATACTTATTGAGCCATCTCTGTAGCCCTCAACCAACAATTTAAAAGCCAAGCATTATAACACAACATGCCAAAGACATATTAACTTGATATATACTTAGGAAGGATGATGGAAAACATCAAAAGTCTTTGCTCCTTATAATTAAAGTAAGAGCAGAAACCTTGTATGTACAAGAAATACTGCATTTTATAACATACAGTGATTTGGAGTCTGACCAGGGTTTTTAAGACATTATTACTGCATTCTGCATTCTGTGCCATTCTATTATGTGCAGTGCACAATGACAGTGCCTTCTGCTCAGAACCATAGCTTCAGTGAAGCCATGTGGTACAACAGAGGTAAGCTCTGCCAAGGACACCTTGGGCTCATTACATGTTTTATTTTAAATTACCTTTTTGTTTGTTTGTTTGTTTGTTTTGTATTTAGCAGAGTTTAAAATCTTGGCTCTTACTGTGGTACAAGCCCAA
>NW_022196909.1:70201961-70202292 GCF_008632895.1 Mastomys coucha | reverse complement strand
CTCTTTTCTATACCTATTATCCTTAGGTTTGGTCTTCTCATTGCGTCCTGGATTTCCTGGATGTTTTGTTAGGAGCTTTTTTGCTTTTTGCATTTTCTTTGACTGTTGTGTCAATGTTTTCTATGGTGTCTTCGGCCCCTGAGATTCTCTCTTCTATCTCTTGCATTCTGTTGGTGATGCTTGCATCTATGGCTCCTGATTTCCTTCCTAGGTTTTGTATCTCCAGGATTGTCTCTCTGATTTCTTTTTTGTTTCTATTTCTGTTTTTAGGTTCTGGATGGTTTTGCTCATTTCCTTCACCTGTTTGTGTTTTCCTGTAGTTCTTTAAGGG
>NW_022196909.1:70186509-70201692 GCF_008632895.1 Mastomys coucha | reverse complement strand
CTGGGAGTGTGGCTTTCTCTGTGAGTTGTGGGACTGGCTGCAGAGCTTGTGCCCAAGGTCTGCTCTGGTCCCTAGCCCAGGCAGACCGGAAGGAACCGGAGTCACTGGGCTGGTGGAGTTCCTGTGTGCCTGGTCCCGCTGAACCCAGTTACTCCCAGTGTTGGGACAGATGTTGGTTCCTGCTTATCTCTGATCCTGGGTGTGTCAGAGACTTTAAATTACCTTTTGATCGATTAATACTTAGAAACATTTTATTGCTGTCAAATTTTTCTGAGATCTTCATTTGGTTATGTTATCTAAATATAGGGCGAACAACCTGCATGTTGAGATCTGTAGTTTGATCCACTCTTTAAATCTTGTTACCATTTGCTTAAGTTTTTAAAACACTTAAATCTACTTAAATATTTTTGAGTATATAGAGAAGAATCAAGGAAATGTACAAAAGACATTAAAAGGTTGAGAAAAAGTGGAAAAGATTGGAGGGATCTCTGCAGAACAGTATGTGTCTTTGTCCTCAGGGAGCCTTTGAGGAAACAAAGACGATGTCTGAGACAGCCTTCTATGGACATGTGCTTCTTGGGATGAGCAGTGCAGGGCAAGATGCATCAGTAGGCTGTTCTTGATCCATAAAAACTGCAGACACAACACAATTAGAGGAAAGCCCATTGGGTGTGATGTGAGGCACTCACCATTTAAAGACATCCATTTTTTCTCTAATTCCTGTGACTCCTATTTTGCTAAATTTATCTCATATTCATTTTTACTTCTTTTACTAGCTTCCATTTGTGTGATAAAAAGTGTCTTGGAAAACAGTTTTCAAATTTTTATGAAAATGACTTTTTGTTTGCTAAAGTCTTAAGTTTCGCTAACTCTCACCATGTCACAGAAATGACAGTAGCAAAAAGATGAAAAACTGTGGAGTAATTACCTTCAGATATGTAGGCTGAATGAAATACTTCCATTTCTGTATGCGTTGCCAGCAGAACCCTGTTGCATTTTAAATTGTCCTTAGAATAAGTACTGATATATAAGCAGAGCTACAGCAAGAAATAATTGTGGGATGCAAAACTCCTTCATGCTTCTGCCCTTCCTTGATATCTCTACTCACTGGTACTTCCAGGGAAGAGAGAGTGTTGCTTGTGTGCACTTAGTAAGCTTTTCTCACTCAACTGTATGCTGCAGAATAGGATAAAGAATTTCTGTCTTAAATCAGACATTGATTATAAAACAACAAACAATGACAACAACAAAATGCATGGCAAAGTAGTCTTGGAATGGGCAATTCTTTCACCTACATTCTTTCTTCCTGTCATAAGGAACCCAACTTAATTGCCTATCTCTCACAGTCATGGCAGTAAAATATGTCTATCTGAAACACTAAAATACCAGATGTAGGTCCAAAAAATAGCATTTATATCAGGTGTCAAGATTAATCGATATGACCTTGCTTTATTATTTAAATATGGTCCAGCAGATACAAACTCAAAGTTAAATATTATTCTTACCTTGCTTTTATTATTAGAATTGTAGAGGAAAGATGAGCCCAATAGTTTTGCACCAAGATGTGGAACTGTACAACTGTCTTTTTCACTCCAGTTCGAACTTGAAAGTAGGTTACTAGTTTATGTTTATAGATGATACTCATTACACATCCTAGAGTTTGGTTCTTATAACACAGCACATTTCTCTTTATAATAGTAATCTGAAAGCCTAATGACACTGCTGTCTGAACTCTGGGCTTTTTTGTGTTTTAGGTCATGATTGTGTGATAATATCTCCAAGTTGAACATCAGGTGATAAAGATGAGTACTTTGAGTGGTAGATGGGCTATCCTTAACAGTGACCCTAGCTCTGCATTCCCATTCCCTTCTTTAGTTTCCTTGCCAAGTTTCCAGCATTTCCAGTCCTCTGAGTCCTGCCTGCCACGTTTACCATTAGTATGCTTCTTACCTGCCCTAGCACTGTGGAGGCAGTCATGCTTCTCTTTAAATTCTAACTTCATCTGTGGTATCAAATAACTCTATCCCTTTCTTACAACCATGGCTCCAACTACTGCACTCTCAATTTTATCATCTTATACCAGGCTGTGAATCAAATAATAGAAGAGGCAATGATTTATATTTGGTTGGGGCTCTAAGAATGTGGAGGAAGTGTGGGGCTGCCCCATCATAGGGGGGATGATAAGCAGAGACTCTAGAGTCAGTTGTTGACTCCTGCCTCCTTCTTGGACTTTTGTTGTTAAACTGCTTCTACAGTCACTGTTACCAGAAACAAGGCATGTTCCTGATGAAACCCTCAACTTGCTTGTATGGATTCTGTTGATAGACAGACAATATTATGCCACAATCATTGTGCTTCCTGATACCACTTTGTTCTTGCTCAGAGAACCCTATAATTCCTTCCTTATCAAGTCAAGTTACAGCAAATTCAAGGTTTCCGGTGTAAGACCATTCTACCTGTGTTCCCCAGAATCACCCTGGACTTTGTTTTCCTTACAACTTTATAACATTAAAATGCCCCTGATGCTTTTCCTTTGCATCTTTCCTGTTCTTTGATACCAGCTGTTTTTTGTTCAGTTTGTTGATATTTAACACTAAGTACCTTCTGTTCTCTCCCAAGATCAGTAGCTCTGTGAGGAAGATAGATTAATTTTCAGTTTTCAGCATAAGCAGTTATGGATCATAGTAGTACTAGAATTTGTTGTACTAAGTTCCAGCCCCCTTTTTAAAGGTGACACATCATTTAGTCCTGACAACAGTGCTAAAAGATAGAAATTTCTAACATGCCTGCCTCACAAAGGAAGAAATTAAAAGAAATTAGTTAAAGCAATGTCCAAGGCAATGCAGGGGCAGTTGCATAGGGAGAGACTTCATGCTCTGGTCGCTAAACCCCAGCAGAGAAGGATTGAGTTCAAGCGGAAGGCACATAGTCTGTAGGTTTCAGAGAAATCTACACAATTCAGAGGCTCTGTCTTGTGGTTCTGGGTCACTATACCCCATCCAATGCACCTCTAACTGAATCCTTGACATGTTCCTAAACAGTGGATTCTTCTGCCAAAACTATTACTTTATCTGTTTTTTTCTGGCTGCATAGAGAAAAAAATGGCTGTTTATTACAGCTTTCTAGTATTCAGTTTGGTGGGTATTTGAAAGAATAACTAAATTTTTAAATTTTTTCTCTTTTTAAAAAATTTTATTTAATCTTATTTTTCACAATCCAGATTTTATCCCACTCCCAGTACACTGTCTACTGTTCCACATCTCATCCTTCCTCCCGGAGGGTGTTCCCACTCCACTCCCTACCAGACCTCTAAACTCCCTGGGGCCTCCAGTCTCTTGAGAGTTAGGTGCATCTTCTCTGACTGAACACAGACCCAGCAGTCCTCTGCTGTATATGCGTTGGGGGCCTCATATCAGCTTATGTATGTGCAGTGGTACTCCTGGATTGTCTTCAGGCTATGGTGTCAGTTGCCTTGTATGCAGTGGGTCTCCTAGGATGCCTCAGGCTGTGGTGTCTTCAGGAGAGCAGACTAGCTGGGAGTCTGCCCCGGCATGAGGCACCAGTTGGATGGGCAGAACTAAATACTTTTAATGTGCATTTATGCATTTATGCAAATATATGTGTGGGCTTAAACACCTATGATTTGGTTTTCAGAAGTCATATCAAGCATCATTCCTCAGGAGCCTCCTTCCTTGTGTTTTGAGAAAGGGTCTCTCTCTGGGACTTACAAATATGCTAATTGTTACTGAGTGAAGAGGACCTGTACTCCCACTTCTCTAAGGTTGAAATTAAAATACACGAGCCCATGTTAGCCTATTTATATTGTGTTGGTGATTGAATTCTGTTCTACATATATGTGCGACATGTACTTTACTAATATAATATCTCCTAGGCTCAATTATGTCAGGTTTTAGTTTTAAATTTGGTTAATTTCACTGTGGAGTCTTAGTTTGTATAACTGAATTTTACACAAAGACTAGAAGTTTTATTTTTATTTATTGTCATTTTTGAGCAATTTACAGTTGCCTTACATGTAGTCTAATTTTGTAGTTCACTTATTTTCCTTTTAATAGTCATTATATCAGTTTGTTAGAAATATTGTAAAAACCCATCAATAAATCATATACTTTGTGAAATTTATAAAACACAAATATGACATTAATAGTATATAAGTAAAAAACTCTCAATCTAACTCAGCTGAGGTTTTATAGCACTTTTATAAAAAGTGCTACTTTAGAATGATTACATAGAATTTTGGATACTTTGATATGGCTTTAGGGATTTTTTATTTATTACTAAGCAGATTTTTTTATGATATAGGCATGCTAGAAAATTAGCAAATATCTTTTTAATTAGATATTTTCTATATTTACATTTCAAAAGTTCGTCCCTTTCTTGGTTTCCTCTCCAAAAAGCCCCCTATTCTCTCCCCTCCCCCTGCTCACCAACCTACCCACTCCCACTTCCTGGCCCTGGCATTCTCCTACACTGGCATAGAGCCTTCATAGGACCAGGGGCCTCTCCTCCCATTGATGACCAACAAGGCCATCCTCTGCTACATATGCAGCTGGAGCCATAAGTCCCTCCAGGTGTACTCTTTGGTTGGTGGTTTAGTCCCTGGGAGCTGTGGGGGTGCTGGTTAGTTCATATTGTTGTCCTCTTATGAGGCTGCAAACCCCTTCAGCTCCTTGGATCCTTTCTCTATCTCCTTCATTTGGGATCGTGTGCTCAGTCCAATGAATGGCTGTGTGTCAGGCACTGGTAGAGCCTCTCAGGAGACAGCTATCTCAGGCTCCTTCAGCAAGCACTATTGGCATCCACATTAGTGTCTGGGTTTCATGATTGTATATGGGATGGATCCCCAGGTGGGGCAGTCTATGGATTATCATTCCTTCAGTCTGTGCTCCACACTATATTTCTGTAACTCTATGTGTTTTGTAACTCTATGAATTTCATAACTCTATGTCTCTGTAACACTATATATTTTCCCCTTCTAAGAAGGATTAAAGTATCCACACTTTAGTCTTCCTTCTTCTTGAGCTTCATGTGGTCTGTGAATTATATCTTGGGTATTCTGAGCTATTAGGCTAATATCCACTTATCAGTGAGTACATACCATATGTGTTCTTTTATGATTTGGTTACTTCACTCAGGAAGATGTTTTCTAGTTCAATCTTTTTGCTTAAGAATTTCATAAATTCATTGTTTTTAATAGCTGAGTAGTTCTCCATTGTGTAAATGTACCACATTTTCTGTATCCATTCCTCTGTTGAAGGACATCTGGGTTCTTTCCAGCTTCTGGTTATTATGAATAAGGCTGCTATGAATATAGTGTAGCATGAGTCCTTATTACATGTTGGAGAATCTTTTGAGTATATGCCTAGGAGTGATACTGCTGGGTCCTCAGGTAGGACTATGTCTAATTTTCTGAGGAAAACCCACACTGATTTCCAGAGTGCTTGTACCAGATTGCAATCCCACCAGCAATGGATGAGTGTTCCTCTTTCTCCACAACCCCACCAGCACAGGCTGTCACCTGAGTTTTTGATTTTAGCCATTTAGACTGGTGTTAGGTAAAATTTGAGGGTTGCTTTGATTTGCATTTCCCTGATGACTAAGGATGTTGAACATTTCTTTAGGTGCTTCTCAGCCATTCAATATTCCTCAGTTGAGAATTCTTTGTTAACATTGTACCCCATTTCTTAATAGGGTCATTTGATTCTCTGGAGTCTAACTTCTTAAGTTGAGTTCTTTGTATATATTGGATATTAGCCCTCTATCATATGTAGGATTAGTAAAGATCTTTTCCTAATCTGTTGGTTGCTTTTTTGTCCTATTGACAGTATCTTTTGCCTTACAGAAGCTTAGTAATTTTATGAGGTCCCATTTGTCAATTCTTGATCTTGGTGTTCTGTTCAGGAAAATTTTCCCTGTGCCCATGTGGTTGAGGATCTTCTTCACTTTCTTTTCTATTAGTTTTAGTGTATCTGGTTTTATGTGGAGGTCCTTGATCCATTTGGACTTGAGCATTGAACAAGAAGATAACAATGGATTGATTTGCGTTCTTCTACATGCTAACTGTCAGTTGTGCCAGCACCATTTGTTGAAAATGCTTTTTCCACTGGAAGGTTTTAGCTACTCTGTCAAAGATCAAATGGCCATAGGTCTGTGGGCTCATTTCTGGGTCTTCAATTCTATTCCATTGATCTACCTGCCTGTCATTGTACCAATACCATGCAGTTTTTATCATGACTGCTCTATATTACAGCTTGATGTCAGGGATGGTGATTCCCCCAGAAGTTCTTTTATTGTTGAGAATAGTTTTTGCTATCATGGGTTTTTTGTTATGCCAGATGAATTCACAAATTGCTCTTTCTAACTCTGTGAAGAATTGAGTTGGAATTTTGATGGGGATTGCACTGAATCTCTAGATTGCTTTCATTAAGATGGCCATTTTTACTATATCAATTCTGTCAGTCCATGAGCATGGAAGATCTTTCCATCTTCTGAGATCTTCTTCAATTTCCTTCTTCAGAGACTTGAAGTTCTTGCCATACAGATCTTTCACTTGCTTTGGTAGAGACACACCAATGTATTTTATATTACTTGTGACTATTGTGAAAGGTGTTGTTTCCCTAATTTCTATCTCAGCCTGTTTTTTCCTTTGTGTAGAAGAAGACCACTGATTTGTTTGAGTTACTTTGCTGAAGTTGGTCATCAGGTTTAGTAGTGCTCTGGTGGAGTTTTTGGGGTCACATATTTATACTATCATATCACCTTCAAATAGTGATAATTTGAAATTTTCCTTTCCAATTTGTATCCCTTTGATCTCCTTTTATTGTCTAATAGCTCTGGCTAGCACTTTGAGTACTATATTGAACAGCTAGGAAGAGAGTAGGCAGCCTTGTCTAGTCCCTGATTTTAGTGGGATTGCTTCAAGCCTCTCTCCATTTAGTTTGATGTTGGCTTCTGGTTTGCTGTATATTGCTCTTACTATATTTATATATGGGCCTTAAATTCCTGATCTTTCTAAGACTTTTGTTTGTTTGTTTGTTTGTTTGTTTTTTCGAGACAGGATTTCTCTGTGTAGCCCTGACTGTCCTAAAACTCACTCTGTAGACCAGGCTGGCCTCGAACTCAGAAATCTGCCTGCCTCTGCCTCCCAAATGCTGGGATTAAAGGCATGTACCACCACGGCCCTGCTCTTTCTAAGACTTTTATCATGAAAGGGTGTTAGATTTTGTCAAATGCTTTCTCAGCATCTAATGAAATGATCATATGGATTTTTTCCTTGAGTTTGTTTATATAATGGATTACATTGGTGGACTTCCGTACATTGAACCATTTGTTCATCCCTGGGATGATGCCTACTTGATCATATTAGATGATCATTTTGATATATTCTTGGATTCTGTTTCAAGAATTTTATTGAGTATTTTGGCACTGATATTCTGAAGGGAAATTGGTCTGAAGTTTTTTTTCTTTGTTACATCTTTGTGTCCTTTAGGTATCAGAATAATTCTTGTTTCATAGAATGAATTGGGTAGAATACCTTCTGTTTCTATTTTGTGGAATAGTTTGAAGAGTATTGGTATTAAGTCTTCTCTGAAGGTCTTATAAAACTCTGCACTAAACCCATCTGGTCCTGGGCTTTTTTGGGTTGGGAGACCATTAATGACTGTTTCTAATTTATTAGTGGATATGGGACTGTTTAGATCATTTATCTGATCTTGATTTAGCTTTTGTACCTGGTATCAATCTAGAAAATTGTCCACTTCCTGCTGTTTTACAGTTTTGTTGGGTATAACATTTTGTAGTAGGATGTGATGATTTTTTTTGCATTTCCTCAGTGTCTGTTGTTATGTCTCCCTTTTCATTTCAGATTTTGTTAATTAGGATATTGTCTCTGCTCTCTAATTAGTTTGGCTAAGGGAATATCTTTCTTGTTGATTTTCTCAAAGAACCACCTCCTGGTTTGGTTGATTCTTTGTATAATTCTTTTTGTTTCCACTTGGTTGATTTCAGTCCTAAATTTGATTATTTCCTGCCATTGACTCCTCTTGGGTGAATTTGCGTCTTTTTGTTCTGGAGTTTTCAGATGTACTGTCAAACTGCTAGTGTATAATCTCTCCATTCCCGTCCCCCCGACCCCTGATGGCACTCAGAGATATGAGTTTTCCTCCTAGGACTGCTTTCATTGTATCCCATAAGTTTGACTATGTTGTGGCTTCATTTTTATTAAACTCTAAAAAGTCTTTAATTTCTTTCTTTATTTCTTCCTTGACCAAGTTATAGTTGATAGAGTATTGTTCGGTTTCCATATGTGTGGGCTTTCTATTGTTTATGATGTGAATGAGAAATAGTCTTAATCCTTGGAAATCTGATAGGATGCATGGGATTATTTCAATCTTCTCGTATCTGCTGAGGCCTGTTTTGTGACCGATTATATGATCAATTGGTGCTGAGATGAAGGTATATCCTTTTGTTTTAGGATAAAATGTTCTATATAGATATTTGTTAAATCCATTTGTTTCATTACTTCTGTTAGTTTTACTGTGTCTCTGTTTAGTTTCTATTTCCATGATCTGCCAATTGATGAGAGTGGGGTGTTGAAGTCTCTCACTATTATTGTGTGCTTTGCAATGTGTGTTTTGAGCTTTAGTAAAGTTTCTTTTATGAAGGTGGATGACCTTGCATTTAAAGATGTCCAGAATTGAGAGTTCATCTTGATAGATTTTACTTTGATGAGTATGAAATGTACCTCCTTACTTTTTTTGATAACTTTAGGTTGAAAATCGACTTTATTCGATATTAGATGGTTACTCTAGCTTGTTTCTTGGCACCATTTCCTTGGAAAATTGTTTTCCAACATTTTACTCTGAAGTAATGTCTGCCTTTGAAACTGAGGTGGGTTTCCTGTATGCACCAAATTGTTGAGTCCTGTTTACCTACCCCATTAGATAGTCTATGTCTTTTTATTGGGGAATTGAGTCCATTGATATTAAGAGATATTAAGGAAAAGTAATTGTTGCTTCCTGTTATTTTTGTTGTTAGAGTAGGAATTCTGTTCATGTGGCTATATTCTTTTAGCTTTGTTGCAAGATTACTTTCTTGCTTTTCCTAAGGTGCAGTTTCTTTCTTCGTGTTGGAGTTTTCCATTTCTTTTTTCTTTTTTTTTCTGACATATGAGTCTTTTATTTATTTATTTTTAAAAGTTACATGATTTCAATTTATCTGAATTTGTTAACATTTAAAAACATATTTTAAGTAAATAGAATTAAATCACATTCTTGTTTTCCCTTTGTACCCCAAATCCTCCCAGAGATCCCACCTTCAATACCTATAATACCTCTTTTTTTGTCATATTCTTTAAAATTTATAAAATACTATAACAATAAAAATGGGTATTATAAAAGTTGTTTGATATAAAACAACAATTAATTTAACAGTCTTATGTAGATGCTTGTCTACAATACTGAAAATAAATGTTTTTCTCAATATAAATTTTAAATAACTCCAAACATATTAACTGTATATTTCAAAACAATACATCACTACTAATATTTTCTTAAATGAACATAAATATATAAAGTGTTTTGTTTGTTTGTTTGTTTGTTTTATATTTAATAGAGCTTAAAATCTTGGCTCTTACTGTGATAACTTGATACAAGAGTTACAACGTCAAGCAAAGCATTCAGTCTTACTCTTTGTTGTTTTCATACAACCCCCCCTCCCAATTTAATTGTCTACATTTCTTTTGGGTATATAAATGCCTTTTAAATACGTAAGCTGTTCTGAAAACAATGTGGAAGTGAGCTGAATAAAGCCTTTCCTCTCCAACTTGCTTCTTGGTCATGATGTTTGTGCAGGAATAGAAACCCTAAGACAAATTGGTACCAGCATAGTGGGGTATTCCTGTGACAACCTGACCGTGTTTTGGGGAAGACTGTGGAAGGACTTTGGAACTTTGAGCTAGAAGAGCCACTGGTTGTTAGGAACTCTGTGGGATGTTCTGTAGGAGCTTGGAAGATCGTGTGAGAACAGTGCAGAAATGGAGGCCTGGCTTGTGAAATTTCAGAGGGAAGATTAAAGACTCTTATCAGGGCCATATTGTTTTGATTGTGAAGCTTCTGTGGTTTTGGTTATCTGGGGCTGAAGTATCAGCTGTGATTAACAAGATACCAGAACTACTAAAGCAAAAACTTTGCATTACTGGGACTATTGATGCTGGTTAGCTGGAGCTAAGAAATTAGTAGTGATTAAGAAGAGACCAGCATCACTGAGGTGACATCTTCTGGGAAGTGTTTTCTGAGAGGACAAAGAGGCTGTGTTCCAGAGATAGCCAAGGTTGTATCTTGTGCTGCAGCAGGACTTGGTAATGTGTAAGAGTAACACAGGTGGTACTGGCTTTGACAGCATAAAGGGGTCATGAAGAGCAGCTGAGGCTCGGCACAGTGAGAGGCCATGGAAGGCCATTAGTGAAGGTGCTGCCTCAGTTTGCAATTGATGGACCAGGACTGAAGGGGTCATGCAAAGGGGTTGAGGTTTGGCACCGTGAAGACAGTTTATGAGAGGCTATTGGTAAAGCCTAGTTACAGCAGAAGACAGCAGTGTTTTAGAAATGCCAGTACCATGCAATGACCACCAAGGATTGCAGCAGCAGTGGAGTATAGGCCTCTGGAACCTAGAAGACAAGATGTGTGCTACAAAGGGCAGAGCTGGAGAAGAAGCCACCTGAGCATGCCCACCGTGGCCTTGTCAAGCCTCAATGGGAGGTGAGGTACTTCGTTCTATGAAGGTTTAATAGATGCCCCAGTGTAGGGGAATCAAGGGCAGGAAAGTGGGAGGGGGTGAGTGGGTGGAATACCCTCATAGAAGCAGGGGGAGGGGGATGTCTAGAGTTCTTTCTGTAGAGTTGAGGCCTTGTGTGATTTCACGTCTTCATGTCCGTTTATGTCATCCTTGTTCATCTCACAGTTGGAGCATCATGTTGGTTAGACTTTATGGATATAGATTCAGATATTACTAGGAGACCAAGTCTCACCTCAAACCCTCTGACTCCTGACTCTTGCAGTCTTTACTGTTCTCCTTTCCTCAATGTCTCCTGAGCCTTAGAAGCAGAAGTGTTTTATATAGATGTATTCACTTGGACTGGGACTCCTCAACCATGCATTTTGATTTGTTATGGTTTTCTGTAGTGGTCTCCATCTCTTGCAAAGAGAAGTTTCACTAGTGAGGGGCAAAGATTATACTTACCTGTGGGCATAAGTATGAGTGTTTATGTATTGGTGCTAACAATTTATAATTATGCTAAAATTATACAAACTAAATTATACTAGTTTAATAAAGTATTGGTTGTAGATTCATCACCAATATCTATGACTTTATAAGCCCTAAATTGTTAACTAGGCTTCTAGTCCAATTAGAGAGCAGTTTGTTGATGTTAAGGTATATGTGCCCCCATTCACCTTAGGATAATTGTGGCACGCTGACCATTAATGTGGTTCACAGCCACTGTATCAGGGTATGCTTCCCCCCTTCAGAAGATTTACAATTTTCTGAAGATGTCATATAACTGTGTGTGTGTGTGTGTGTGTGTGTGTGTGTTATAGTAAGAACACCATGAGAGCTGTATACTTCTTTGTTTTTAACAAACAAGTTCTTACATTCATAAACTGATATTCATCACAAAGAGGGAGTGTTGAACTGAATATTAATTAATAAATCTTGATGGCATGTATTGGCTACCGACCTCAAACTTTTGTATTCCCAAATGAAAAACACACATGCAGCCTTTAATTGTAATATGCTTTAGGCAGTGTAATAGCTGGGCCACTGACTAACCTCCACATGGTTAATCCATCTCCTGCCAATAATCCTGAGTTATTATTTACTAAACTTTACATTCTATCTTTGCTGCTTTGAACCCAGAGGGCTGCCCAACTGGGCCACTGTGGACTGCACTCTCCCTGCTCCTTCACATAGCAGCTATACCTCTCTGTCCTGCACTCTTATCAGGCATTGTATCCCTCCTTTCCTCCACACTCTCTGGGCATGGCAGATCTCCTTGTCCCTTCTCTCTCCCAATCACAACCTGGGAATCCTAAGCTCTCACCTCTGTCTGCCCAGCCATCTTCTGTAGGCATCTTCACATCTTCATTTACCAATCAGACCCAACTGAGGGCAGGTTCCCAGAATCTATGTGCAGACACTCATGTAAGCAGTTTTGGGGACTCAAGTTAATATTAGAATACAAGTAGCATTAAGCCATACCCACTACAGGGGAGTGATACTTAAGTTTATGTGTGTGTCTATTCTGTGCTATGCTTTTTCTGCTACAAGGTATGAGCAAGCAGCTGCCACATGGTCTGGCTATCATGGTGTCTCTGTCTCCTGTTGCCACACTTTCCTCTTCATAATAAACTTTATTTTTTCAAACCATAAGTCAAAGTAAAACTTTCCTCCATTTAGCTGTTTCTTTCGGGTATTTTTTCACAGAAAACTGGAAACAGGAATTGCCGTCATTAATGAGAGTAATGTGAAAAGAATGTATCTATGAAAATTCAGAAAAGAATAAGGAATTAGAACTGTGCTAGAGACCATTCACTTTGTATTCTGGGGAGAATTGATGGTGGATGACCTGTGTCTTTTAAATCTGAATGACAATGAATTCTAACATAGTAAGATAAAGCATTTGATGTGGAAAATTTCAAGATAACACACCATTTTCAATGCAGCAAGGTTGTTTCCTGATCCATTTGTCATGGTTTTCAATAAAAGAGGTTGAGAGAGCAGAAAGAATAGAAACATATGTAAATTGTGCTGCTTCTTAAAAAAAATGAGCTGGAACCAAGTTAAGCCCAAGGACAAGACAGAGCTAATAAAATGGCTATAATTCTTCAAGTCAATCAATAAGAAATCTCAGATTTTGCAGTGGAAAAATTAGATAAAGTGCATTTTTGACAGTAAGGCTCCATCCAATGGAGGCTCCACATATTCATTTGAAAGGAGACGGTTTGAAAAGACAGAACCTTTAGGAACCCTTATGAAAGAAATTGCTTGTGGGTGGATGTTTACAGCTTTAGCTGTAAAATCACAGAGACATTGATGCAGGTGTAGAGGATGAGGTCAGGTGACCATGACCTCATGGAGAGGTTTGTGACTATATTCAACTAGGGGCAGCACCCTCAATCCCCTCCACATGCAGATGAGACATTCCTAACCTCTCAGACCAAGCCAATAGAAAGCATCTGCTGTCAGACCTCAACCCACCCCAAAAAATGTATATAAATTCCTATCCAGAAGGCATAAATGCCTGTGAGAATTGCTCCATCCCCTGGGAGCATATGTTGTATAAGAGTTGTAACACTTCCTGGGGAAGAGAATGGTCTCCTGAAGCCTTCACTGCTAGAAGCTCCTCTGTACCTTGCTTGCTTGCTCCCACCCCAACTCCACCCCTGCAGCTTGGCTGTGGACAGTACAGTGTCTTGGAGAAGCAGCAGCACCAGAGCAGCAGAGGCCATTGCACTTCTCCCTCCTTGCTTGCACCCTCTTCTCTTGAACACTCCCTCTGGGCCTTAGATCTCTGCAGATAGTATCCCCCTATACACAGTCAACTGGCAAGTTGAATTCACTTTAACTGATACAATGGGAAGGTGAGCCTGACGCCCCCCCCCCCCCAACTCTAGAGACAATCTGTCTTGTCCTGCTGTGCTTTCAGACAGTGCTATCATGTGGATTTGGACAAGTTGAAGGGCCAATGAAAGCTTTCTGGCCGGAGTTACTTTGTGGTGTTAGCTGACGCTCCTTCTACCCCCTATCTAATTCCAGACAGCCTGCAGTGGGAGTTGGCAAAGTCTTTCTATCTAACATCTTAAAACAAAAACAAGAAGCCTAGTAACACAGCAGCCACAAGGAGGCTGCCAGTTCTTAAATCTGGTAGAAGGATTAGCATTTTGGACCTTGATGGAATCCCCTAAGACCAATAGGTCAATGGAACATTCCATTGGACAAAACGTTTCTCCACTTTTCTGTCATAGGCAACTCATCATTGCATAAAAAAGTCCCTCCAGGTCAGGGAGATATGTGCTCTACTAAAAATCTCATGGAATAAAACTAGCCAAAAAAACCAAAAAAGCCTCTTTGTTTTCAGGGGAAATCCTTCAGAGGGTGCCATACATGGCCAACGATAGTATTTATAAACCGGACTCATGGACTCAAGTAGCTTCTCTCATCAGAAGCAGAGATACCCAAGAAGGAAAAAAAAACCCTTCCTGTGATTTTTTTTGTTAATCTTAGCTGCAATTCAACAATGCATAGGGCCATCTAAAATAGGATAGGCTGATAACAACACAGCCCATGAGCCTTTTTGGCCAGATGAGCCCAAAGATCAAGGTCCTAAAGACCACCCTATTTCAGATCTCATAGCCCCTATCCAACTAATAAGGGAAATAAAATCGATCTATCCACCCCTTTCTCCTTATCCCTCAGAGGAAACACTAAATAAACCATCTGCTCCTCCTATTCATTCTTCCTTCACCCAAGGACAGGGTTCCATTTGAAAAACAAATGAGCTTCCAATGTCCTCTCTCCCCGTCCCACATTCAACCATCCAACCCAAGAGAGATATATCTCCACCCCATTCCCAAAGCCACAAAAGCCAAAGCCATACAAAACACTTTGACAAAAACCCACCAAACTCCATAGTCCTCTACCCAAACCATCTACCATTGGAATAACTTTGTTATTTTCATGGTCCTTTGCAAAAATAAACCCCACCTTCTGTCCTACTCAGAAGTCCAATACATAACTAGAATCCCCAAACACTTGAGCATTCCTAATTAATATTAACAGTAATTGAACTAAACCATTCCACTTGTACCCATTCCAAGCATCAAACTTAAAAGAACTCAAGCAGGTAGTGAAGGAAGATGGAATCCATGCACCCCAGACAAAATCTCTCATACAGAGCCATATTACTAACCTAAACACGTCCTAAGCCGTGACCCGGAGTCTCCAGTGAGAGCCGCCATCCTCTCTCCTGTGAGTTCCTAAGCCGGGAGCAGCCAGCCGGGAGGCTCAGGCCCCACAAGTCACAGGGGTCTTGCAGGGCGTTAGGGACAGGACAAGCTCCGGTCAGACTCACTAAGAACATCTATCACCAAAAATCAAGAGATGGTAAAA
>NW_022196909.1:70168969-70178390 GCF_008632895.1 Mastomys coucha | reverse complement strand
CCTAAGATTGGAGAGATGTTCCCACTCCTCCCTGCCCAGCCCAATGTTTTTGGGATGGGAGACCCTATTTTGAGATGCATGTCATTAACAAGTCAGGCAAAATCTGGGCCAAGGTGATATCCTATGGGGTTTTGATGAAGCCTTTGCCCAGGAAAACGTTTCCACTGGAGCACAACAGGTGACACAACCAGCAGGGTATTATGAACACATCTGCCTCTGTGCAACCCAAGCTTGGGATAGGTTCATTCTGCCCTCAGGTTCAGAAGACCCACTTCCTCCCTGCTCTCTCTCTCTCTCTCTCTCTCTCTCTCTCTCTCTCTCTCTCTCTCTCTCTCTCCCTCCCCCCTCTCAAATGTCAGGAGAAATGAACCTAGAAAGAAAAATCCCCAACCCCAACCCCATAGCCAGAGATATCCTTCTTAAAACCATTGTATAGGAAGGTATGGCTTCTGAATCCAGAACAGTCTTCAGGGGTTCCTGGGAGGAGCACCATGATAGGTGGATTGTGGCAACCCAAGATATAGGAACCACATTACAATTATTATATCGGTAGCTTGGGTATTTGTGGCAGGAGTAAAAACAGAAGTAATCTGCTTCAGGTCTGGAGATACAGGGCATTGGAGAAATGAAAGCCCACAAAACTCCCTTCCCATAACAGATCCTAATCTCCTTCAATGCGGGAAAGGTCTCTACTAGAATATATATTGTTCCTCCTTTTATGATAAGAATGGTAAGTCACTGGACCCTTTAAATATAAGAGGGGGCTTTTAGAATCTCTGTTGATAACCTGGGTGTAATTCTAGTATGTCTGCCTTTATTTGTTACTTGGCCTTTTTCCCTTGCAGCTTTAACATTCTTTCTTTGTATTGTACATTCACTGTTTTGATTATTATGTGGTGAGAGAATTTTTTTTTTTAAGGTCTAATGTATTTGGTGTTCTTTTGTCTAGGGAAATATTCTTCTCTGATATATTTGTTGAAAATATGTTCTGGACCATTGAGCTAGGAATCTTCTATTCATGTTATTCTTGGGTTTGATCTTTTCATAGTATCCCAAATTTCCTGGATGTTTTGTGTCAGAAACTTTTTAATTTGAATGTTCTCCTTGTATCAATTTCTTCTATCATATCTTCTATGCCTGAGATTCTGTCTTCTATCTCTTATATTCTTGGTGTTATACTTTTGTCTGTATTTTTTCCTCTCTTATCTAGTTATTACATTTCCAGGATTCCCTCAGTTTGTATTTTCTTTACTGTTTCTATTTCAATTTTCAGGTCTTGAACTGTTATTCATTTCTTTCACTTGTTTGTATTTTTCTTGTTTCTCTATAGGATTTATTTATTTTCTTTTTAACAGCCTCTATCATCTTCATAAGATTGAATTAATGGGAGCCAGGCAGGCAGTGGTGATGCACGCCTTTAATCTTGGAAGGCAGAGGCAGGTGGATTTCTGAGTTTGAGGCCAGCCTGGTCTACAGAGTGAGTTCCAGGACAGCCAGGGCTACACAGAGGAACCTTGTCTTGAAAAAATATTGAATTAATGGCAATTTTCTTGTTCTTCAGCTATGTTAGGATCTCCAGGGCTTGCTGTAGTATGATAGCTGGGCTCAGGTGGTATTGCCCTGGATCTTGTGATTGTGTTCTTATGGTGGTCTTTAGCCATCTGGGTTTTGCAAATATTATAGGTTTATAGGCTGATTTCTAAGTTTGTCTCTTTTGGATGAGTGCTTTTGAATGTCCTCCTGCCCCCTTGGAGGTTCTATTTCTTCTCTGCCTTATGGTCTGAGTGACCTGGAGTTCTGGTCACTAGTGAAATGTGTCTTCCCTGGGAATTTTGTGGCCTACATGGCCTCTAACATTTGAGGTGCTAATCTTATCTCTGTGGTCACTAGAACCACCAGTGTAGCCTGAGATCCCTGATGCCAGAATGGTCTCTGAGAAAGCAGGCAGAGTTGTGGGCCAAGAAGTGGGGATCAGGGAGCAGGTCAAGTTACAGCTATTTGGGTGTGCTTAAGGGGACTTAGTAGGCAGAGAGTTGGGAACAGAGAACTTTTTCTGGGTTTCCTTGGTGCTGGCAGGACTCTGGGAATGCATGCAGAGTTGTGGGTCTGAAAAAAAAGAGCAGGGTGCAGGGTGCAGTTTTTCCTAATTCATTGGTTAAACTATGTACTGGCTACTTTTTTTCCCTCAACTTGATACAAATTAGGGTCATCTGGGAGGAGGACACTTCACTTAAGACTATGCCTATAAGCAACTCTGTGAAAAATTTTCTTGATTCATTGATGCAGAAGGTCCCAACCTAATTGGTGGTGTTGGGATATATAGAAATTTAAACTGAACAAACTTTGGAGAAATCCAGTAAATTCATTCCTTATAGGCTCTGATTTAGTTCCTGATTCCATATTTCTGTTGGAGTTCCTGACTTCCTTTCATATGGACTGTGATTAGGATAAAGAAGTCAAGCAATCTTCTCCCTCCCAAGTTTATTTTGGTCATGGTACTTATCACAACACTAGGAAGCAAACACAGACAGCCTTTTTTAATTAAGCAGAAGTCTGTGCAGTTCAATAATGGCTATCTGCAAAGGAGAGAGGTAGCAAATCCAACAAGATGGATGCCTCCACAGGGCCAACCTGATACTAAAGACCAGGAAGCTCTAGAGAGTTACTGATTTTGAGTTTATTTTAAAAGGCTGACAAAGCTGGATTCTGATGTCCAGAGAGAGTAGCCACAGAAATAGATATATTTGCTAATGAAGAAAAAGAGCTTATATACCATAAGTGACTGTCTTGTATGCATGTCAGTCCTGCCTGGAAATGCCCACATTGACACACCGAGAAGTGTGCTCTGATAATCTTTGATATTTTTCAGTCCAGTCAAGCTAACTGTTGAAACCCACACTCACATCCCCAAATCTGCTTCTACCTCATCCTTGGGGCTCTTCAAATCATTCTCTCTTTGTTTTGTCATTTACATCAGTTGGAGATATCCTTGCTTAGTCTAGGTGACATTCAGAGTCCCATATGGCCCTGGTTTATTTTTAGAGTCTGACTACTGCAATCTTTCTCTAAGAGGTATGTATTTCCAAAGATCACCTTTACTAAGTGAAAATATATAGGAAGAACTCTCTGAGAAGATTCTGATTCAGAAGGTATGGCATGGACTTTTGAGGCAATATCACCCCCACCTGTGCAAGACTTCCAAGAAATAAAATGCACAAGAGTGCTCATTTGTATCTGACCCACAGATACATGGACATCAACCCCTCTCCAACATCCTCCAAAACATTCACAAACTAAGTCATTTGCTGATCTAGAAACACAGCTCACTGTTTACTATGCTTCAGGTACCAGAGACTCTAATAGAATACATATATGAGCTTATCCTTGAGAAACCTATGATCTGGGAACAAAAAAGATATGAACTTTATTTTGATATATTCTCAGAAAATTTAGAAATAAACTTATTGCAGATGATACTCTGACTTCAAGTAGTTAGGAAGATATTTTAATTCCTTTATAAGGTAAATGTCATGATTCCTGTGGTGATAACAAATGACCTGATAGGCAGAAGGTCTGCCCTCAATCAGGATTTCATTCTTCCTTCATATGAGTCAGCACTGGAAGTCACCTACCCAAGGGTACAAGTATGCTCTGCAAAATGGTTGCTATTGATTGAACTCTTAGCCAAAGAATAAAGCCAAGTGCATTCATAATTCACTTGGGCATGTATTTTCCTAGTTACATCCTAAGAAAACTGTCCTCCCTGCGGTAACACTGATAGTTGATGACCCTGATAGTTGTTGATGTACATTCAGTTAGATGTTAATTGCTCTGTATCCTAGGGCATCCTCCTTCTCTGAATAGGTAATAGCATATCTTGATTTCAATTTTTTTCATGTCCCCAACTAAGAAATCAATGCTAGTTTTGATAAGCTTAGATAATCAATCACAGCAGCCTTCTAATTTTATCCAAGGCATGAAAGAAAAGACTAATGACCAGAGCCCATGCTGTAGATGCTTTTTTCTTCTGACTTATTTTTGCTCATATATGCTACAAGTTACAGAGAAGCTTAAGGTTTTTACAGTTATAAGAGAACATACAGTGGAATATGTGATTTTGCCTAAGAACATTCTGGAAGGGCTTAAGTAGATGAAAGGCATAGGAAAAAAGCTAGTGCCTACCAATGAAGAAGGAACTACTCAGAGATTGAAGGAGGATTTAGGGTAAAATCAACCCCAAATTATAGGTTGAAACTGTTGTTTATTAAGTGAACTTTCCAAGCCATGATTTGCTGGGGCAAACTGGATAAGGGTATAACACTGGAAATGTAAATAAATAAATAAATAAGTAAAAATCCCATTAAAATTAAGGAAGTGAACAATTCAGAGCTAGAGACATGTCTAAGACCAATGCTGCTTTTGCAGAAGAACCACCTAGATTTGCTTCCTAGCACCTACATGGTGGCTCACAAGTATCTAGCTCAAGTTCCAGGGATCAAACACTTTTCTGCCCTCTGTTGTCACTGGTATAGAGACATACAGAGAGGCAAAACACTCACATACATAAAAATAAAAAGAAGAAAGATCTAAAATTATTTTAAAACAGAACAGACAAACCAATTAAAAAATAGGCTGGAGCTGAACAAAGAGTTTTCAAAAGAAAACTTGAAAATGGGTAGTAAGTATTTTAGGAACTATTCAATATCCTTGAGTATCATGGAAATGTAAGTTAAAGCTATGGAATGTTTAATCCAAGTCAAAGTGGCTATTTTAAAATAAATGACAGTTTCCTCAACGATAAACAAATTAAGTTTGATTATGAGACTATAACTAGTCTTCAACTAGTCAGAGATACAAGAATGAATTAAGTATAGGAAGTGCAAAAACATAGCTTCTAAAACTTAACAAATTTTCAGAGACAGCTAACTACCTGGATAGTTCCCTATTCCCAAGAGCATTGGAGCATCTGTCCTCAGTTTTCTGACCCAGAATGATCTTACAAAACTTACGTGAAGTAGGATATATACAGGACTAGCTTACTTTGTTTTGGCAGGATTAAGTTGGGGACTATTCTGCATCATGGTTCCTTTCCTAGACAGTATTTTCTTTTTGTTTGTAAATGAATTAGGGCATTTCTTATCGAGTGTCTACATTGCCACAATAAGCAACTCTGCCTGGAGATAATGATTCTCAACATCTTCTTTGAACTGTGAAGGGAGGTACTGTCAGGAGCAGACATGTCTCATATTTAATTGATGCTTAATAATGAAACAACATTACATGTTATATTCTGTGGATTTCTGATGCTTGTGAAGACAATCTATATAAAGCATATCTGAACTGTTAAACCTTGACTACTCTTAACTATTTCTATTTAAATACTATTAAAAACACTTTATTATAGCTAAATCAGAATCTAATATAACTGTCAGCTTTTTATCTGGCCCTTAACTTGCATTACTTAATCATCCTACATTGTTTGTAATAGCAGCAATAGAAGGACTGGGTCAATGCCTTGTATTATTAAATGAGTTGAATAGGGACAATGCCTATCTAAGAGTAACATTATTAATTTCAAATTTTGTATCATTATGCAAAGATTTATACCAATGAAAACCTTAAATATGTATCAATATATCAATTCTTTACCAATGTAAGAAATTATAACTTCAATTTTGCATCAATTATAAAGCTTTCTACTAATGTAAGATTATGGCTATACAATGCATTGTTTAAGAATAAATTTATTAATCTATCCCATCTATTTCATCCCTGTTTAAAATTATGACAATTTCCAAATTATTCCTTAAAATGATGACTTATCCATAATTTGTAAAATAACTATGATCAGATACCCAAAGCAAAGGGATCAGGATGACTCTCCACCACTTCTTCCTGCTGAATAGGGGCAAAAACAACAACAACAAAAATTATCTTCTTTTTTCCTTTTACTGGATATTTTCTTTATTTACATTTCAAATATTATCCTGTTTCCAGGTCTTGCCTCTGGAAACCCTCTATTCTATCCTCCTCCCCTACCTCTATGAGGGTGCTCCTCTACCCATCTACCCACTCCCTCCTCCCAGCCCTGGTACTCCCCTACATTGGGGCATCAAACCCCCTCAGGCCCTAGAGCCATTCCTTCTACTGCTGTTCATCAAGGCCATCCTCTGCCACATATGTGGCTGGGGCAATGGTTTCCTCCATGTGTACTCTTTGGTTGATGGTCCAGTCTCCAGGAGCTTGGGGGGTCTGGCTGGTTGACACTGTTGCTCCCCTCATGGGGTTTCAAACACCCTCAGCTCCTTCAGTGCCTTTTCCAACTCCTCCATTGGGGACCCCAGAGCTCAGTCCAATTGTTGGCTACAAGCATCTACCTCAGTATTTGTCAGGTCTGGCAAACCCTTTCAGGAGACAGTCATATCAGGCTCCTGTCAGCAAGCACTTCACAGCATTTGCAATAGCGTCTGGGCTTTGTGACTGTATATGGGATGGATTCCTAGGTGGGGCAGCCTCTGGATGGCCTCCCCTTCATTCTCTCCTCCACATATTTCCTCCTGTGAGTATTTTGTTCCCTTTTCTAAGAAGCACTGAAACATCTGCACTTTGGTCTTCTTTCTTCTTTCACTTCATCTGGTCTGTGAATTGTATCTTGTATATTCTGAACTTTTGGGCTAATATTCACTTGCCAGTAGGTATATACCAAGTGTGTTCTTCTGTTACTGGTTGCCTCACTCAGTATGATATTTTCAAATTCCATCCATTTGTCTTTGAATTTCATGAAGTCATTTTTTTTAAATAGCTGAGTAGTATTCCATTGTGTACCACATTTTCTGTATCCATATCTCTGTTGGGGGACATTTGGGTTACTGCGACCCAAATCCAGGAACACATCAAAACAATCATTCACCAAGATCAAGTAGGCTTCATCACAGGGATGCAAGGATGGTTCAATATATGGAAATTCATCAATGTAATCCACTACATAAACAAACACTAAGAAAAAAACCCATCATCTCATTAGATGCTGAAAAATCATTTGACAAAATCCAACATCCCTTCATGATAAAAGTCTTGGAAAGATCAGGAATTAAAGGCCCATACTTAAACATAGTAAAAACTATATACAGCAAACCAATAGCCAACATCAAACTAAATGGAGAGAAACTTGAGGTAATTCCCACTAAACTCAGGGACTAGACAATGCTGTCCTCTCTCTATCTTTTCAATATATTACTTCAAGTTCTAGCTAGAGCAATTAGACAATAAAAGGAAGTCAAAGAATACAAATTGGAAAGGAAGAAGTCAAAATACCACTGTTTGCAGATGAGATGATAGTATACTTAACTGACCCCAAGAATTCCACCAGAGAACTCCTAAACCTGCTAAACAACTTCAGCAAAGTGGCTGGAATTAAAATCAACTCAAACAAATCAGTAGCCTTCCTATACTCACAGGATAAATAGGCTGAGAAAGAAATTAGGGAAACAAATTTTTTAAAGGGCTTAGTAGATGTCCAAAATTAGAAAAAAATGGCTAGACTTAAGAAAGCTAGCTTTAACATCTGTCTGGCTCTGTCTGAAAGGCTGGATGAACCAAGTTCATCAGGAATCAGCAGCTATTCCTGATGGTATTTTGGGAGGCAGATAGCTGGAACAGCAGGTCATTTTAGTGCCCTTGCAGATGAATCTTGTCACACTTGTTCATTCTGTAATATATGAATCTTATGATAAAAATTTTAGTACTATTAAGATATTTGTATGGATTATGCAAGTTGGATAAATCAGTTAAGGGTGATTATTATTATTATTTTTTTTTTTGCTCCTTGTTTGAGCAAGTGAAAGATAACTATTCTTTATTAGCTAATTTGGTCAATAACCAATTGTAATAAGTCTTCATTAATGCCATGTGAAGGATGGCATGATGAATCTTAAAGATTCTACAACCAAGAAGATTTGCTGTTTAATTTTAGCTGATAGTTTGGTTAGAGACAATTTTATGTCTAAGCTAGTCACTGGGCTGTTACCATGTAGCAGAATCAGCAATTCAAGTTACCTATCCTGTTTGATCTTCTCATAATTCTCTTTTCAGTAGCTAAGATCTTCATATCTGACCTATATTACTCTGAAAGGGGTCCAAGGCCTTTTCTTTTTTTCCTGTTAACACAAATACAGAGCCTCTTTCCCAAAATAGCATGTCCTTGGTCCAGCAACCTGAAATCTTCAAAAGTATAGTTTGATTCAAATTAGCAGCCTTCTTTCTCTCCAGGCTTGCCTCATCATGACCACTGTCCCAGAGGATCCCTAAGATCATAACCAACAAACTTATAACCACACACATTCTGACAATCAAAAAAAATTTCAAAACAATGAAAGAAATCCAACCAGTTACCATTATCTGTTCTCTTTCACTCTCTCCTGTGTTGTTCTTACACATTTTTTTTTAATAGTGAGATCAAGGTTAAATTTACTTATCTATTCATGTATACTTAGGTTCTCCCTTTTATGGAGATTAATATCCCTGTGGGTATATATATCCCCCTTTCTCTTTTTATAACTTGAACCAACATCTTCTCCTATGTGTTTAACTTCAGTTAACTTCCCTTCTTCTCCTTACTGTATAAACCCATTTCCAGGCTCTAAATTTGTCACACAGGGCTAAGCAACCCCAGAATTCCTGTGTAGACTATATTCAAGAAATCTGAGTGCTGCCCTGGCATAGACTTTCAAAATTTTTAAAAATATTTTTCTCATTCATTTTGTTCTCTCTATCTCCATGCCTTTGCTTTCTACATTTGAAATTAAAGGCCTGGATTTCTTTATTCCAGGTATATATAAAACATTTAACCAATTATGATTATACTTTATACTTCCTTCTATTCTTAAAAAATAATTAAATCAAATTTCATTCACCTCTATCCTTTGATTATCTGCTTGTTGGAGGCAAGCAGCCTCTAACATCTGCCTCTGTCTCCCTTCTGAGCAGCCTGTCACTTGCACTGCATGGTTTCCCAGAACCTCTGAATTAAAATTCTCTGAGGTCTTGGGATAAATCCCTGCAGGAGGCTGTGCGCCTTTTGTTCTGCATCTGAACCCGCATGGCTTGGGAAGGAACCCTGAGACTCAGCTCAGCTCCACTGAGAAACTGACTCTCCCCACTTCCTCATCTCATGGCACAGTATATTTTCCATTTGGGATCTCCAGCCAATTTTTAAGAGTACAAGTCTAACACATTGAGCACCATCTGAAGCTGTAAATTATTAATCAGCTCTAAACTCCCCAATTGCTGTGTGCTACTCCTGTACACGCTCCCAAATGTTTTGGATTACAAGTGAAAGTCTCTCTCTCTCTCTCTCTGTTGGCATCCAGAGCCAACATAAAAGAAATAAATAAAGAGTTCCTCTGGTAATAGGGGTAAGAAA
>NW_022196909.1:70168398-70168534 GCF_008632895.1 Mastomys coucha | reverse complement strand
TGTAACAGTCCAATCAGTAACTTCCTTCTAGCTCAATGTGGGTGGAGCTTCTGAATGTAGCCGCTTCCATAGCGCTGCGTTACTGTCCGGGCTTTGGGGAGGGAGTCCACATCTCTCTCTCTCTCTCTCTCTCTCT
>NW_022196909.1:70164119-70168388 GCF_008632895.1 Mastomys coucha | reverse complement strand
CTCTCTCTCTCTCTCTCTCTCACACAGACACACACAGAACCTTATTTTTAATGTGCCCTAAACAACTCAATGGCTGGCCTCCACCCTAACTCCATATGACTAACACACATTCCTGAGTTAATACTTCCTAGCCTGTATCACACTTTTCTGCCATGGACCCTGCTGGGCACCCTTCTTTGCTACCCTGGACCCTGCTGGGCACCCTTCCTTCTTTGCTGCCCTGGACCCTGCTGGACACCCTTCCTTCCTTTCTGCCCTTGATCCTGCTGGGTACCCTTCCTTTCTGCCATGGACCCTGCTGGATACCCTTCCTTGCTGCCCTGGACCCTGCTGGGCACCCTTCTTGGGGCAGCTTACCCCTTGCACTCATATGTTGAATGGATATCTCTCCCTCCTTCCCCTTTCTGGTAGGCTCCATCTCCTACACCCTCCTCATTGTGGAATCCCTTCTTCCTCCTTCCTCAGTCTCTTCCCAGAAATCCTAAAAGTCTCACCTTTGTAAGATGGTAAAACATGTCAGGAAGCTTGGTAAGGTAGAGCACATCTGAGACCTAGAGATTCAGTGGATACATACCTGACACTTAGGCAACACTCTACTCCCTGCAAAATTCTTTGGCTTGGAACATGTGCCACACCCCCTACATAAGGAAACACGACCTCTGGTAAAATTGGCTCAGAATAGAGTTCTCTATGCTAATGAGGCTACTGAAGGCTTAGCCAATAAGCTTTCCTTTCCAGGCATTCACCCATGCAAAAGGTATTTAGGTAATCTTAGGTTCACTCTGAGATATTGGTAAGGTATGGAATCCATCTATTTTCCATGATAAACATCCAATAAACAATTTAGAGCCATGGACTGTCTATCCCTTTCATCAAGAACCACTATGAGGAACATGGGGGTCTTTAACTACTGAGCCGCAACCTAAGCCTCCCGCAGAAGGCCTCTCTGCGCTTCCAAACACAACCACAGCCAAGCTAAGGACAATCATTGAACTAAGCTGGAGCTCCCCTTTTCCCCAGCCCTAGGCTGGACAGCATCCTGTCCCACCCCCCACCCCAACTCAGTTCCTAACTCCTAGTGACTCAGTACTCAGCAGTGCCTAGATGCCCAGGAGTTTGGGAGCCCTTGGTTTTGACCCTGTCATGGGCTTGTGGACCCCCAACACTTTGTTTCCTACTTCTGAGTGGTTCTCCAGCTACGACTGGGGGTCAGAAGCCAACAAATACCAGCTTCAGCTTTCTCACATCTCAGACTGTGCTTTCCTACCTCCAGAACAGGGTCTTGGTCATTCTGCCCCACCATGGCCACACTGGGTTTAGCACTTCTTGTTTTTTAGTATGTATCTGTGTCTAGACTGGGAAACCAGTGCATAACAAAGAAAGCAGATTGTTGGAGGTCAAAAAGTTGTTAAGAATTAGAAAAAAAGACTCAGGTACAGACATTGTAGTATAATGTATACATTATACACAAATTCACTCAAATGACAGCAAGAAGCTGAAACAGAGCACAAGTTAGCTGGTTCAGGAACAGCAGGTGAGTTGGTCTAAGCCATAGCCTGTGGTCACAGAATTGTCATCTGCATGGAACATTATCACCAGGGCAATAGAATCCCATAGACACCATTGTGGCTGCACTCAGAGTAGATCTTAAAAATTAGAATTTATACAAAGACATCATTTGACCATTTCATCAGGTAAACGAGCATTGTGGTTTGCTCTTTGTGACAGTAAGTGGTAGTAGGTATCTGGAATATCAGGTGGCTTTTTTAAATATCATATTAAATATAAGAATATATAAGTAGATAGAAAAATAAGAAAAGTTTATAACTGACTGTGTGATTGTAAGGGATGTAGATGGCTGAAAAATGTTCCCCAAGTTCCTGTTTTGAATACAGAGATGGTAGATGATGATACTCAGGGAGTAAGAAAACATAACATGGGACATGGAAGCTAAAAGGGAAGAAAATATGTAGTGTATAAGCTTACAATTAACTAATTATTATAATACTATTTATATATTATACATTAATTATAATCTGTATTAGTTTATTTCTACTGCTATGATAAGCACAAGAACCCAAAGCAATTTGGGGAGGAGAGGCTTTATAGCTTATAAGTCATCATGAAGGACAGTCTAAAAAGGAACTAAAAATGGAATCCAGACATAGGAATTAAAACAGAAGTTGTGGAGCAATGCTGCCAATTAGCTTGATTCTCAGAGGTTTCTCAGTTTGATATTTTTATAGTTCCTAAGGCCCTATGGGTCCTTCCAACAAATCATGAATCAAGAAAATGCCCAATAGACATTTCCACATATTAATCTGAAAGAGGCAATTTCTCAGATGAAGTTGTCTCTTCTGAGATGACTTCAATTTGTGTCAAATGTACAAAAACAAACAAAGAAGCAAACACTAATAGAAGCACAAGGGCAGGCAAAATTCTAGAAATGCAGAAGTTTGGAACTTCTTTTAAGATGGCAACTAAGAATGTAGATTCTGAAACCAAAATACTAGGACTCAATGCTATTTTCTACATCATGCTGAAAGATAAGAACTTGTAAGTCATTTTGTATGACTTCATGATTAAAGACATGGAAAGAGTTAGTCAAAGGATGTTCATGTTAGAAAGGAAGAGATGAGCTCATGCTCTCTTGCCTTCTTCCTCTAACTCTGTCTTCTTGCCCCTTCCTCCTCTCTCCCCATTCCCCTCCCCCTCTCTTTCCAAGTGCTCATGACCTGTCTCTACTCCTCTATTGTCTATCTCTCTGTGCCTTTTTCAGTCTCTATTACCCTCTCAACTCACTTCCCCATGCCTTGAATAAACTCTATTCTATACTAAAAAGAAAAAAAAGGAAGGAAGGAAGGGAGGAAAGAAAGAAGGAAGGAAGGAAGGAAGGAAAGAAGAAAGAGATGAGACGCTAACATGGGAATTGAAGATGGTGAGAAGTGTGAACACCACCAGAAGTCCTGTGTGTCTTGTGAGTTAGAGTTACAGAACACAGTGCCTCTGAGTCACACAAAGAAGGTAACATTCAGTTCTACAGCTGCCTCTGTCACACAAGTAGTGCTGCTTCTACACAGGTCACAACAACCAGAGGGTACTTTTTTTTTTCTGAGGATTTGGTGATCTTGGAGGGTGATATTAGATATTGAACCTTCCATACAGGCTCCTGTGCAATCCTTACAGGTAGAGAATAAGTGAAACAGACTTTAGCAGAGATTCCTTCCATACTGACATGGCATGAAAGAACCAGGCCATTGAAGGAAAAATCCATCAATATCCAGGCAAAAGGGCTGAGTAAAAACACTTTGGGCAAATTAAACACTATCACAGACAACTACTGTTTAGAAAGAATGCTTCATGAATTCTGATATGTGATCCATGGACAAACCTGGGAATCATGGTACTGGGTAAAAACAGTCTAGGCACAAAGGGCAAATACAGCATGACCCATTTCTGTGAGGGTCCCAGAAGTCATAGAGATGGAGTACAGAACAGGTATGGAGTTTTGTGGGAAAGGGGAAAGAGGAGTTTTCATGCAGTGGCTTCGGATTTCAGTTGGGAGTAAAGAAAGTCTGTGGATTTGGATAATAGAGATGGGGGCACGAAATGCACAGCTATTTTGGAATTACTAAGATAGTAAATCATATGGTATATGCATTTTGTCATGACTAATTTAAATTTGTTCTCTTCCTCAGGCTTCCAGAGTTCTTTGGCTACATTGTTATTTTTCTAAGAACTAGTAGCTGGAGATTTGGAAAGAATTATTTTTGTTTTAGATTTTAATATATGCATATTTCTGTGTCTATGTGTTATATGTACGAATGCCCACAGAGGCCAGTATAGACTGTTGGATCACCAAGACCTGGAATTGCTTGCAGTTATGAGCTCCTCAAAGTGGATGCTGGGGGATAGAACTCTGGTCCTTTGGAAGAGCATCTAGTGCTTTCAACCATTAGCTATCTGTAGAAATCCATAAAGAGCTCTTGGAACTAAAAATAATTTCCTTCTTTGAAGACTCCTTTACTTACAGTGCTGTTTTCTAAGCTGCATCAATCCTAACCTGACTTCTTTTTTATGGGGTAACTTTTTATAAAATGGGTTTTTGAGATTGGGTCTCTACATTATCTAGATTGGCTTTGACCTCCTGCTTTCAAACAGCCTTCTGTCCTAAGCCTCCTGAGTAACTGGGACTGAGCATGTCTGTGTTGGATCATGGAGTTGTCTGGGACTGAGCACGTCTGTGTTGGATCATGGAGTTGTCTGGGA
>NW_022196909.1:70157271-70164053 GCF_008632895.1 Mastomys coucha | reverse complement strand
TGTTGGATCATGGAGTTGTCTGGGACTGAGCACGTCTGTGTTGGATCATGGAGTTGTCTGGGACTGAGTATGTCTGTGTTGGATCATGGAGTTGTCTGGGACTGAGCACTTCTGTGTTGGATCATGGAGTTGTCTGGGACTGAGCACGTCTGTATTGGATCACGGAGTTGTCTGGGACTGAGCATGTCTGTGTTGGATCATGGAGTTGTCTGGGACTGAGCATGTCTGTGTTGGATCACGGAGTTGTCTGGGACTGAGCACGTCTGTGTTGGATCATGGAGTTGTTTGCTCGTGTGACTGAGAATCTTTACTGAATATTTTACAGACTGATATTCTTATGACTTTTCAGGTATTCATTCAATGTGACTGAAACACTCATCATTCTTACTAGCTGTTTTAAGGTGCCAGCTCATTAAGTCCCTTTGAGGAATCACACACTTCTTCTATTCCCTAGCCAGCTATCCAAAGAACACTTACATCAGCAGCTATGAACTTGTAACCATGTATACAATGATCGAAACTTGAAAATTCATGTTATATTTTCCAGAAATATGTGAGGATATTTGCATCATCCAATATTTTATATAAGCCTGGGAATTCTTCCCATATTCAATCATCAAATCCAGACACTATTGTTGATGCCGGCAAGTGCTGCCTGACAGGAACCTGATATAGCTGTCTCCTGAGAGGCTCTGACAGTACTGACTAATACAGAAGTAGAGGCTCACAGCCATCCACTGGACTGAGTACAGGGTCCCCAATGAAGGGGTTAGAGAAAAGACCCAAAGAGCTACAGGGTTTGCAGCCCCATAAGACAAACAACAATATGAACTAACTAATACCTTCAGAGCTCCCAGGAACTAAACCATCAACTAAAGAGTACACATAGTGGGACTAATGGCTCCAGCAGCATATGTAGCAAAGGAATGCCTTGTGAAGGTTCTATGCCCCAGTGTAGGGGAATGCCAGGGCCAGGAAGTGGGAGAGGGTGGGTTGGTGAGCAGGGGGAGGGGGGAGGGAACAGGGTTTTATTTTGTTTTATTTTATTTTATTTTTCCTTTTTGTTTTTTGGAGGGAAAACTAGGAAAGGAGATATCATATGACATGTAAATAATGAAAATATCTAATAAAAATATTCTGAAAAAAATGTATCAGAGAATTTTTATTTTTTCTGATTATGATTTTGACTTTTTGAAGGTTTAGTTTGTATGTATGTGTATGTGTGTGTGTATTTATGTGTGTGCCTGTGTGTGACTCTGTGTCTGTGTGTGTCCCTTGTGTGTATACATGCCCATGGAGGGCAAAAAATGGTATCACATCCTTTGGTATTGGAGTTATTAATAATTGTGAGCAGCCTAACATGGATACAAGGAATTGAATTCAGGTCTTTTGGAAGAACATCAAGTGCTCTTAGCCATAGAGACATCTTTTTTACACCTTGTTTTTGTTGACGTTTTGTTTCTCTTTGTCCATGTTCCCAGTACCGAATGGAGCCATGCTATTGATCACACCTGTCATAGCTCTCAGGTCTGCAGGTTGCATTGGAGCAGACATTCTTTCTGGCTTACTTGGCTCCAGATAGTAGTAGCTCATGTAATTCTAAAGCAGACCTGGATCAGGCCAGGATGGAGTACACACTGTCTAAAGCAAATGTGGAATGAGTCATTGCAAGTGTTTCCCAACCTCCTATGAGACTTTGGGATTGCTGGTTTAATGGTTTGCTTACCTGGTGTGGCCTTTTCTATTTATCCACACTCTCTGGATTAGACAGCAGGGAGAACTGACCATGTCTCACTGTGGAAGAAGGATGACAGTGACAGAATAGCACTGGGTGATTAGGTAAGACAAGAACACAGAGGAAGTACTGGACTGCTTATTCCACTTCTTTCTTTTCTAGTCCCATCAATTTACAAAGAATATTTTATGCAATTATTCTTGGACACTGATAGGGAATATTAAATTCAAACAGAAGAACTCAATGAAACTATTTTAGTCTGCAAAGAGGTACTTAGTGAGAATGTTAAAAATTGTCAAGAAAAGAAGCCATCCAGTAAAATAAGTGTTAGAGGATTCATGGTAAAACAAAGCAAAGCAAAGCAAAACTAAACTAAACAAAAATAAACAACCTGAGTTCCATTTTGAGGTTTCCCACTAAATCTAAATCCTTTCATTTCTCCCATTTTATTGTTGTTTCTATTGGGAGGCATTTTTTTTTTAGGTCTTTAGGTCTTTCTACTTGTTTACTTTTCCTATTTTTATTTTTTGTTTTAATTTCTATTGCTAGAAATAGCATGAAAGAAACTATAGGGAATTAAAGGCTAGAATTATATTTAAAGCAAATAGGCACCTGGACCTTCCTGAATCTCCTGAATCATTTTTTTTTTCTGTGTAAGAACAAAGAAGATATTTAGTCAGAGTTCTCAAGAGCTGTTGGCAAAAGCACAGGTTTAAGAATTCTTGAATTTACACAGTGATTCTTTAGAAAGTGGATTCTGTGGCCGAAATTTCAATCACTTAAGGATAGAGATCAGTTGATCATAAGACTGACGATAGAGAAAAATAGGTGGTCTATGGTCTTGGTAGTTCAAGATTGGGTGACTGTGAACATTCCCTGATAGGGTGACAGAGCAGAAAACCATAACAAGACAAAACAAAAAGGAAAAGCAGCAAATATTTTCTAAAAGTGGCTCTAAGTTGTTTTAAAACCTACTGTACGTGTGTGAGCAGCAGAATTCAACGTATATCTGAGACATTCTATTTTGAAGGCTCTATACCTAAATTATCCCAGGCCAATCCACTTTGAGATGGGAGTACAGTCCTCTTACAGTGTCCAAACTAACATTGAACTTAGACCACTACTGCCCCTGAGTTTTGGCATTACTGGCATCTAGCGACATACCTAGCTTGATTACATTACTTGATATATCCCTCACCAGGAGAAGAAAGGATGGAAGAACTGTGAAGGACAAAAGAGAATATGTGCTTTGTCAAGTCCCGGTAATATGTGAGTGTTGTAAGAAGACCCTGGCAAAGGCTGTTACAACAGGCTTCGACAAAGAAGACCTTCCATCCTAGGAACAGAGAGAAGACAATGCTGTGCACAGATGCATGCCTGGTCTACCTACCCACACTGCCTTGGGCTGGAGCAGTTGCTAGGCTCTGTTCTTGTTTAACAGAGACATTTTGCATTTTCTTTGCATGTATCCTTTAAAATCTAGGTGTTTTAACATAGTTCCCACCTGATATTATTTGTAGTGCTGCTTGTCTTTCAAGACATGAGATAGACTCAGCTATGAAAATGTTCCTTAGAAAAGAACAGCCATTTCTCTCTTTACATAAAAAGGCTGAAAAGGAGAGTGAATTTGAGAATATGTTTAAGAGAAAAGTTGACCTAGGGAAATTCAGATTTGTGCAATAGACAGAAATGCTCAGTACTTTCATATTTTAAATGAAATTTAATTTATGAAAGCACACAAATACACACACACACACACACAAACACATACAAACACACACACGCACATTGAACGTGACAAACAGACAAGGAGACAGAGAAACAAGCAGAGAGACAGACAGACAGATAAATGTGCGTCTGAGTTGTGCCCTCCTCAGGGCACAGCCACTCTGGAGGCAAAACACTGCACTTATCCCATGCCTCCACCAGGTGGGTCCTGGGCTTCAGGGAAGTGCTAAGATATCACTGGGGGTGGAATAGTGCAGTGTATGAAAGGTCGATCTGGTTTGGGGTCTCCAGGCCTGCAAAGGGACCAATGACTTGCAGTTCTGTGACTCTTAGACATCCAGGCACTGCTAGGAATCAATGAAGAGAGGAGAATGGAGTGGCATCCTGCAGGTTGAAGAATGGTATCCAGCCCGGGCAAACACTGGGGGAGCACTGGCTTGTGTTAGCCGTGAGTGATTGTCCTTAGCTAGGTGGGGGTTGTGGCTGGGAGCACAGAGAGGCCTTCTATGGGAGAATTAAACTGTAAATGTCTACTCCATGACTCCCTATGGTGGGTCTTGATTAAAGAGGCAGTCCATGATTCTGAACTGTTTACAGACTATTCTAGTGGAAAATGATACATACCAATCCTCAGAGGGTAGATCAGAGATTAAATATCTTTTACAGGGAGGAATGTCTGGGAAGGGATCTTATTAGCTCAGCTCTCAGGGCCTCTAGGCACCTCATTGGCATGGAGAACTCTGTTCTAAGTCACAGGCCAAGTTTTCTTATAGGGGTAGTGTGGCACATGTTCCAGGCCAGGAATCTGGCAAAAAGCAGGGAGTTGCCTATGTCTTAGGCGTGTGCCAACTGAATCTCCAGGTCTCAACCAGCTCTTCCCACCAAGCCTCCTGGCATGGTTTTACCACAGAGAGACAGACAGACAGACGGACAGACAGACAGAGACAGGTTCTCTGACTGGCTTCCCCAAGATTTGTTGTCTGGCATAAATCACTTCTACAGAAATGTGATTATATTCACACTAAATTTGCCATGGCTGTGTGTTTCCTGTGTCTGTCTGTCTGTCTGTCTGTGTGCCTGCCTCTCCCTCTCTCTTTATCTTTTTTTATATAAATCATTTATTTATTTGGAAAACAATTAAAAATTGAGACGCTTCTAAGTGTTTAACAAATTTTATCCCCTAACTGGGTCCTTGACTAACCTCTAGATATGGCCTCTACAGGTTCTCTCTCCCCTTTCTTGGGCATGTCAGCTAATGTCACTCCTGTTGGGTCCTGGGAGTCTCTTGCTTTCCTGTCACCTGGGACAGAAGACCAAGGGCTTATACTCTAAGATCAGCAATTGACAAATGGGACCATATGAAAATGAAAAGGACACAGTCAATAGGACAAAATGGCAATCAATAGATTGGGAAAAGACCTTTACCAATCCTACATCTGATAGAAGGCTAATATCCGATATATAGAAGGAACTCAAGAAGTTATATTCCAGAGAACCAAGTATATTAAAAATGGGGTAAAGAGCTAAACAATGAATTCTCAACTGAGGAAACTTGAACAGCCGAGAAGCACCTAAAGAAATGATATAGAGTAGTACAAAAGCTCTATACTCTAGTTGGTAAGATTATTTGCCATGGAGACATGGGTTCACAGATTGAAGTGACTATACTATGGATGTGGATGGTGAGAGCCAAGTTTCTTAGTGGACATTATAGAAGAGCTAGAGTGAACCACATGTGATTGTACGGAAGCTTAGCTTTGGGATGAGTCTTTATTTAGCTTCACATACAAACAACCCAAGTGTATAAAATAACTGTAGATATAAATATATATCTGCAGATTTTCATATTCGAGCAATGGATGAAAAGCAATGGCCTCTTAGTACAACAAACTATTTTATTTAATATAGTGAGATCTTATTTCTGAAAACCTCCAACAAAACAACTAAAAGGCACACAAAACATAAATATTGATTCCAAACAAAGGAGTTGGTTGATATAGAACTTTTAAAAAAGCTTTTGACACTACTTGTTTGGCCAACACTCTGAGACTAGATAAGCCATGGAACTAGGCAAAAATGAAATATTGTTCTTCTAAAAGAATGTAGCAGCAAAATAATTCTGAACAATATTCTGGTATACAAATAGATCAGTGTTTCAACCTTAAAGTGAGGCCCCTTGACCAGCAGTAGATGGTCAACACAAAACAAACTCAATGCTATTTTTGGAGATGTTTTGACTCATAGCAATTTATTTGGGTATTTATATATCTACCTTAATTTTAGTTTGCTTATCTATTACAATTTCTGATTTGGGGTTTTTATGGTGTATATGTGTGTTTTTCATTTTTTCTTTGTTTTATTTTCCTGTTTCTTTCTTTCACTTTGTTATTTTCGTGTTTGTTTTTTTATAAAGTGAGAGAAAAAAATCATATAGTTAGATAGATGGGAAAGTGAGGAGTATCTGGGAGAAGACAAGGGACTGGAATTATGACTAGAATATACTGTATGAAAAATATTTTAAATAATTGGAAAATTGCATTTAATTTATGAAGTATCTAACATTAAAACACTAGAATTTCTAAAACTGAACCCTGTCTGGAATTCCTAGTATCTTGTGACCAAGAAGTTTTCTGATATTTTACACCAAGAAGCCAAACAACCTACTCAGAAGTACAGAGGAGAATTTCTGTTCTGGAAGAAATCATTCCAGAAAGAAACTTCTCTAGAGACAGATAAGAGAAGAAAAGAAAAGAAAATCTGTAGGAAACTGAGCATGAATTCTTTCTTTTCCTAAGGTCCTTAATCAAAGATGCATCATCTCTTCTGATGGTGAGGAGTGATGAGAAATTCAGAAAGGCTACAGAAGCCACATTTCTGTCTATGTGGATTCATCGAGCCTGGGAAATGATGTCAGTTTCGCTGATAAGCTACCTTGTCTATGTGGTATCTTCCCGCTCTGCCTTCCAGTTTTCTTTTGTCAACCTTGTGACAGGTGTTCTTCTTTGCATAGACCAATCATTTTGAGTTTGTGGGATTGTTACAAATCTCTCACTTTCTCATTGTCAGGAGGTTTAATCAGACTGTTGGAACACCACAGAAAAGACACTGTGCTATTTGACCATATGTAGATGCAAAATATTGGTTTCCATGACTAGATGATGACAGGATGAAAAGGGAAGCAAAGAAAAAGTTATGCATACTATTATTTATAGTTTAAAATGATCTAATAGCTCATTCAAAATTTCTTTATTAGAAATTTTAAGGGAAATTTCATTTATACTTTGAAAACATGGAAATTATTTCATCAATTAAATATAAA
>NW_022196909.1:70139206-70151203 GCF_008632895.1 Mastomys coucha | reverse complement strand
ACCTCAAGTTCCCGTTCGTGGAGCTCCCACGGGATGAAGTGAAGCTAGGAGCTCGGCTTCCTTCAGTACTCAAGTACATTAAAATAATAAATATTTTAATTAACACCCTAAAACTGCCGGAGCTTTGAATTTCATTCTCTTATAAGATTATTGAAAGTTTGAGAAGTTTTAATAAGGACAAGAATAAAGTAATTCAGATGATAATTCTGGAAGAAAGTAATTCAGATGATAATTCTGAAAGAAAAGAATGAAAATATTTGGAAAATAAGAGGTGTATATTTGTACAAGTCTTTGGCTAAATAACAAGCACATGTTTCATGTCATTCAATTAAAATGTATTGATATGGTAAACATACAATCCTAAATACTATAAATAGGAGGCTTTCCCTTCAGTAGGTAAGTTAGTTGCTTTTCTTATCACTGTGTCAAATACTGACAAAAGCCAAGTTAGACAAAAAGGATTTATTTATTTCTGCTCCTTGTTTAAGGGGATATCAGACTATCCTGATGGGAAGTCAAAGCAGTGGGAGCTGATTGGTCCACTTGGGAAAGCAGGAATATTCAAGCCCAGCCACTTAGTGTCATAAGTATCGATCAATGATAGAACCCAATACAAATGGAATGTAAGATAATTAGATAAAGAGGGAACCAGGGTTTCATGTAAGTGAAAGGTTGTTTAGAGGAGAACGAGTGTCTTCACTACTTGATGCATGTTGTCATTATGTTTACAGAAGTATAGATGGAATAAAATAGTCAGTAGGTGGCTTTAAAAATATTTAGGTATTTCTTCAGTAAAATCTTGGAACTCTGAGAACATACAACTGATAAAACAAAAAAGACAGAGCTGCCAGATGAAGTAAACCCACTCCTACACTTCAAAGGCTAGGCACATGGAGCTTGCATTTGGAGATGCAGAGTGACCTAAGCATGCAGCTTTTGCATCTCCATCAGTTCTGCAGCCCATACCTTTAAAAACTTCACACAATCATTCAGTCATTTCTGAGATCTGCAGGTTGCCTCATGGTTCAGACATTTCCTGTGTACTCCCTTGTTACCCTTGGATGCTTATAGCCTAAAATGACTGTCCTTCGCACTATGATTCTGAGACTCTTCTGTGTCCTGATGATCTGTTGTTTATCATTCTCCTTAATGTTAAATATTTTCTTGTATTTAAAACATGCCTTGTTATCATGTTGATACTCTACATCTGAGAAGAGTTTCACATATATGGCCTGGAAAGGATGTCAGCTTTCTGAAGGAGAAGAGCTTGCATGTCCCTTCCTAAAGCTCTTACATTGCCTAATGCAAGCCCCTCAGACAGCACAGGTGACTGCCAATAACTAACAGATTACCTCAGGAAACTCCCTATTCAGACAGTGTAGATGGGAGCTGAAATAAAAAACCTCCTAACACTGCGCAGTTCTCCATCAACAGTTGGTGTTGTCACAACTGGAGAATTCATGCTTGTGTTTTGCCTCTGGCTAAACTTCTGCCTGCATGTTATAAGCATAAAAATGGTTCTAGAAAAAGCTCTTATAGGGCCTTCTGCTTTTCTGATCCTCTTCATCTTCCGTGCAGCATTAGCAGCTTGGTACTGCGGGCATCCAATAATCTGCTACAGCACCTGGGTGCCACTTACTATCGCATTTTTAGGTTACAGGTGCCAGTTTCCGGGTTCAATCCTCTATGAAACTCAGGAGCATGTGAAAGGTTAAGTTAAGGACAGGTGACATTTACTCTCATTCTGAATATTGTTCACTGCTCTTGGGTGGTGAGAATGATTAGTTTAATAAACCGTAGTGTAGGTTATGATGTATTGTGTGTTGAAGTGCTAGAGACTTAAACACAAGCCTGGGACTCTTCCGTTTCTTGAATACTTTCTTCTGATGCAGGATCCTGTGTTACTGCATGCCTGACATTGAGTAATTAGTTGCTCCTTACAACTTCTTATTGTTTTCTATACCACAGCTTTTGCCTGTTAAATAGCAGGCTCATAATGAGTTTCAGGTATAAAGAACTTCATTTAGGAATACTAAAAATGAGAGTACCATTGATGCTCACAGGCAGACCCACTCTGGCATGTCATAGAAACAGAAGATGCAGAGATGTCTTTTGAAAGGAAAACAAAAACAAAAACAGATAAGATTGGTTTAAAATTTTGGCACAGCCCTGAGTAGTGACTCCAGTGACAAAAAGCAATCAATGTGAGGCATGTACGTCCATGTCAGGAACCAGGTAAAACTTGAAGTCACCAATTACCACCAGCAAGGTCACTGGAGTTGCCTTGCTGAGTGACTCTTAGAGCTGGAGATATTGTTGGTTTGTTGTTGGGGTTTAGTTGGTGGGACAAGAACAACTGCATTTATATACCCAGTTTACATAATACCCATGGAAATGCCCAGATCCTCTGCTTAGGATGCCCTACCTGAATAGAATTTTAATTGTCCCCAAAGCAGACAGCTACTGAAGTGGGTCAAGTCTTCCTCCACTCTGACAGGAAAAAAGAGTACGTACTTCCTCTGGTAACCTCACTATGAGGCTGATGAGCTGTTAACTATAAACTCTGGTTGATAATAAAGTGAAGCTGTCTTAAACCGTACAGAATGACAGGAGCTGTTCTTTGACTTCAAAGTAATGCAAGGTGCAGGAAACATCCCGAAACTACACCTTATTGTTTATAGAACAAATTTGAGGCTTCTTAGAGTCTTGATAACTTTTGCTTTTATAATTGGCTAAGTAATTTGGACTAGAGAAAAGGCTCAGTGGTTAAGAGCACATCCTGGTTTTTCAGAGAACTCACATTTACTTCTGAACACCCTGTGGGGTTCAGAAACCTTTAAGTCCACCTCCAGAAGATCCAGTGCCCTTATGTTCTTTTCTGGCCTGTTGAACATTAGTGGCATATATCTACACAGACACTCACATGTACACATAAATAAAATAAAAATAAACATTTAACAAAATTACAAGACTGTCTGTTTTTATAACTTTTAAAATATAAGAGAGTCAGGTGGATTTCTGAGTTTGAGGCCAGACTGGTCTACAGAGTGAATTCCAGGACAGCCAGGGCTACACAGAGAAACTCTGTCTCAAAAAACCAAAACCAACCAACCAACCAACCAAACAAACAAACAAAAAAGAACACCCCCCCCAAAAAAAATGTAGGAGCTTTTTGATAAACAGCTATGGACATAAATCTTTCAGTAGAAATTTATATATGTGCATACACACAAAATGATCTATTAGTTTTTATTAAGTACCTGTAACCAAATTTTGGGTTCTTGTACAATAGACTCGCATACTTAATACTATACATTTACAATTGTCCTGATGCAACATCCTGGAGATAGAGACTCATCCTTACTCTGTGGACATTTCAGTCTATTATCACTTTGGTACATCAGTGCCTAGAGAGACCAGTTCCTATGTTAAGCAAAAGGCAAGACTTATGACCATAGCATTCCATAGACAGGTACTGATTGATGCACAAGACCGCTTATTGCCTTTCCAGATGCATTGGAGTGTCTCCTCAGCAATGTGCCTAGTGTCCCAGGGAAGAGAAAGTACTCACAGGTACAATGCTAAGCACTGGTTTGCTTTGAAAAGCAGTCCAGGATTGTTACCAAAACCATGTAGGAAGAAAAATGTCAGTTTAGGATTTTCTTACCTAGTTGATTCCAGCACCTATGCTAATTTTAACAAAGTGAGAAAACTATCTTTTTCTCATACAGCATATCACTTTATCATTTATGTTCCTGGGAACAAGGAAACAGCAAAGAACATTTTCTCTCAATCCTGTCTCTGGGTCCTTTTTATCTGTATTTTAGTCTTTGGCTTTCTTTCAATTTTACTCATGTATGTATAGTTACAAGTTTCTGTGAAATTTTAGACTGAGCTTTTTCATTGATGGAAAATATATACAGTAAATCACAAAGACACAGCTCTACATATTTTTACGAAATGTAAATATTCATTGAAATCCACAAAAAAAAAATACAGCATCATGTCACAGCCATTTTTGGTTCTTTGCCTCTTTACTACCCACCCAATCTCTTCCACATAAAAGTCAACTTGCCCACATTTATACCTGGAAAGATACATTGTAGAGGCTGTCCATCAAACTTCTTTTATCCAGTGTTGTATCTATGATATCTATCTATTTGTGGTCTTTCTAGTTTATCACAATTCAGCTATTAATATACTAACATGTCTTTTGATGAACATGTTTATACAACTTTGTTAGATATGTTTTTAATAATTGAATTGTGTAAAATAAAGTATATTTGTGATCACTTACATATCTATACATACAAGTATATTTATGGGTTTTTTTGTGACAGGGTTGCAAAAAGCCCATTGCCTTGGGGGAATTGAGCCTTCAGATGCTGAAAAGCCAACTCTTCCCACCATACTGTGGTTTTGTTATCAGTCCTAAGGCCATTGTGCGCTTGATCTGTAATGTTTTTGAGATACCTTGTAGTCTCCTTGTGCAACATTATTTGATTATCTTTCCCTTGCCTTCTCCCCACTGTAAGATAGACTCTGCAAATCATATTTCTGCCCTGAAATGATATATAATTCTGTTATGCATTTTGGGGCCCAGCTGTGGTTCCCATCTTTCACTTCCTCCTTTTCAGGGTGCCCAGATGCTGCTGCACACTAAACTGGAAGGATGAGGCAGAGTTCCAAATTCCTCTCATGTTTCCTCACTTTTTTCCACATGCATAAACTTCTCCCTTAATTATTATACATATATTTGTATATAAACATATACATATAAAACTACTCTGTTGAGTTCATTCAGTGTCATTGATACATATTTTAGGTTGTACCAGTTGGAGTTGGATAACCTATCAGATCACTCACCTCTGGCGAAGTAGATTCTCAGTAGTTTTTGCTTACACTTCTTGATCTAAGGATGTAGCCTTTGGGGTACCCTTCATCTCACAGAGATCAGCATAACTGTGTCTCCTGAGTGCTGAGATTAAAGGCATATGCCATCATGCCCAGCCCATAATTTTAATATTCACAGTTGCCTGAACTGGCAGTAATCAGGACCCCAAACAGTGATGTGTTAAGTAGGAAGACAAGCAATGAGAAAGAAAGAAGATAAAAGCAATAGTTGAGAATAAGAGGTCTTGCTTAAGCTGATGACTTATGCAAAGCAAGTTTATAAAGAAGCACACCATCTTGTACACAGTTAAGAGGGGAAAACAGCCAAGGACAGCAGAGAGCTAAGTCAGACAATGTTGTCAAAGAACATGAAGGGTACCTAAGACACAGCTGCATTAGGACAGATAACCACAGTCCAGGGGGGAAGAATCATATCCCCAGAAGTCACAATTGTGACTTCTTTGAGGCCCTGGCTTCATCTTCATACCAGCCTTGCCAAGTACACTCCTGGACGAGGGCACAGTTAATTCTTTTTGTCCTTCTTTTAGGGTCTGAGAAAATCTTGTATCAGTCAGGATCCCACTTTATAGGGTCTCATGTTATCCAGTCTGACCTCAAACCTAGAAACTCAGGGTCCTTCTCACACCAACCTCCCACATAATTTAGAATACAGGTGTAAATCCTCACATCCATATACCTAGTTTTATAAATAACAAATTAAAATATTCAATTTTATAATTTTCTCTCATACATATTTGAGTTTTAATAACTGTCAACACAGTAACAAATTTGCTACATTTTTGTGCATGTGATTGACATTGTCCTTTTATATTTCTATCTTTTTTGTAACTGGAGGAAACGGATTTCCTTCATTCTCATTCCCTGATCTTTAATATTTTTTGTTGGTCACTCTAATCACAAAATGCCTGACAATAGACAAAGAGATTTACTATATTTGTATTGACTCACAGTTTGAAAAAAAACCAATCTACAGGGACAGGCAAGGAATGGTGGAGGTTCTGATAGCAAAAGTATGTAACTGACCCACCACGTGAGTCTCAACACGTGGTGAGACTCAACATTTCACAGGAAGCAGACAACTTCTTCAGGAAGTAGGATTGGCTATATCTATGAGGTTCCAGGCTATCCCCTGTCTTTTGAAGAGTCCACAAACACCCTAAGCAAGAGTGCCTACAGAGGATGTTGTACATTTTCCCCCATATTTTAGGTCCCCACTGAAAAGGGTCTATTTATCAAACACAACTATGTTTTGTATAAAATTCCTTTGTTTGTAATTATTTCCTTTTATTATTTCTCTTCCTGTACTATAACAGCAGTGTGGATGGCTTAACAATGAAATGTAAATATATTTAAGAACACTAATTACATTATAAACAAATAGTAAAGCTCTTTGTTGGTTCATTTTAATGATACATGGTTGTAGCTTTGTAAAATGTTTGCTATATTTAATCATATTTTAAGCTGTTAGAAATTTGAGCTTAGCAACTAGCTTGGTAAATGTTTTAAACCTATGATCATGGAGAAAAGTTTCTAGGTTAAGGTTTGTTGTTGTTGTTGTTGCAAAGACTGATAACAGGAAAGGGTTAGTGATGCCAATGGAGGTTTTATCTTTTTAAATAGTCCTCTTTGCTGAAATGAAATTTTAGATAAATAATTTATCTAAATATCCTATAGCTGCATGTTTTAAAATTAGGTTTTGATTTTTCATCCTGTGGCAGATTGCTGTGGCATCACTAGAACAGTGTTTTCAGCATAGAGTTTATGTCTAGTAGCTTTCATTTTTATTAATAACATCATTAATAGAATAAGGCTGTGAAGAGGGTCTATTTAAAAAGAGTTTTTATATCAGCCTTTACCAAATAATCAGCATGTCATCTGTGTGGGCTAGCTGGAAAAGGAGTGAATCTGCTTCTTTGTCTACAGGAAAGGTCATGACCATCCCATCCCCCTTGGTTCTCTGACCTATGTGGCTGAGGTAGGCAGTGTTCCATGGGTAGGTATCCTTGGTTAATCTACAGAGTATTTGCACTTGGCATTTTGTCAAGCTCACAAGTCTCTTTTGCTAGCCTTTGAATTTTAGTGTTGTCTCCTGTAAATCTATTTTTGTAGCTCCTTGGATTATCATTTCAGGTCATTCTCAGTTCCAGTGTTCATTTTAGACAAGCCACTCCATCTGTGCCACATTTCTGCTATTATCAGATGGGAACTGTAGGCAGTGTGCAGATGTCACAGGATGTATGAACACACCTTACTTTATAGCAGTTTTGGATGGCCTTTGTTGATTGTACATATTTCCTTATTTTCTTTAGGTGTATCACAGTTATATGTAATTGCATGGTATATTGATGGTTTCTATATGTTTGGAACAAAAACATCTTTCTCTCCTTTCTTTATAAAACACACAGAGACAAAGATGGAGCAGAGACTGAGGGAATAGTCAATCAGTAAACAGTCCAACTTAAGATCCATCCCATGGGCAAGCACCAATCCACGACACTATTAATGATATGCTGTTTTGCTTGCAGACAGGAGCCTAACATAATTATCCTTTGAGAGGCTCCACCCAGCTGACTGAAACAGATGCAGGGACACACAGCCAAACATTGAGCAGAGCTCCAAGAGTCGTAGGGAAGTGCTGGGGAAGGACTGAGGGCCCCGAAGGGAATAGCAATTTCATAGGAACATCAATATAGTCAACTAATCTGGACCTTTGGGGGCTTGTAGAGACTGAACCACTAACCAAAGAGCATGTACAGACTAGACATAAGGCCCATACATTTGTAGCAGATTTGCAACTCGGTCTTCATGTGAGTCCCCCCAAAACTGGAAAGGGGGATATCTCTAAAACACTTGCCTGTCTGTGGAATCTATTCACATAACTAAGCTGCCTTGTTTGGGCCTCAGTGGGAGAAGATGGGCCTAGCCCTGTAGAGACTTGATGTGAACCAGCAGGGGGATGGTAGGGAAGGGTGTCCACCATCTCAGAAGGGAAAGTGAGGGAGTTATGTGGTGGAGGAACTTTGTGATGGGAGAGCCAGGAAAGGGAGGGGGCAGTGCCTGGGATGCAAAGTGAATGAAAGAATAGATAGATACATAGATAGATAGATAGATAGATAGATAGACAGATAGATAGATTAATAGGGGGAAGAATATAATTTATGCAGCCAGAGTTCACAAATGCTGTAGAAAATAACTAATTGTCATTTCATCTCACAGATAACAAATAAAGGCTAAAAGAGAAGTAATTTATCAAAACTTACATAACAACTATGTACAGATTCCAGATTTTCTAGAAGGTTTCATACCATCCCAACACAACATCAGTGCAATTTACAGAAACAAGAAATGAGTGTCAAGCATGATACTGTTTGGTAGAAGAAGTCATCAAGTTATTAAACATTGTATGACAAAGGAGACCCTCTGAGTCAGGTTAATGCTGTCATTGTTATATTTATGTATTTGGCAGCATTGTGGGAATGTCTGTATCTCAAACAAATAGACCCATGTTCTGATATAAATCAACAAAAAACAAAATAATCAGAATTTCTTTTTGTGAGAACTTTCATTTTTTGAATTTTCTTCTTATTCTGTTTCCTCCAACCATTCTTTTATTCATTATTATGTTTTTTATTTTATCTCTTTATTTGTTATCTTTATTACTCCTATATTTTAAATATTGTGAAAAATTTTAACATAAAAAGCAATGGAAATTCTGAGAAAAATTAGAAACATTGAAATTTTAGAATATACAAAGACTTCCTATGAGGACATAATATTGGAATGTGAGACTAGACGAAAAGATATCTATGCTTTGATAGACATCCAGGAAAGTCTATGTTGTAGAAGCAAAAGGTAGAGAAATTGGATGGTATCATCAAAATGATATCAGAACTACATTCAAATAGTGCCAAGTGAGAACAGTGAATGAACTGGTCAAGTACTAGAATGTTCTTCAGTTCTCTGTGCTCTGAGTTGGTCTTATTTGATTGAAAAGGAATCTCAAACTTTTAGCACAACCCTGTGAAAAGCTCACTAAACCTGTTCTGTCAGAATGCACAGAAGGAGGAAATTACTTCATTTTCTTCAAACCAATAAAATAGTGAGAAATAGTTATATCCATGAGTAGATGTTAAATCTAGGGTACATTTCTGTCCAAAAACATAGGCCACTTGGCAAGCTCAGGCTATGGTTATTAAGTATGAGATCTTATTGCTGAATATTTATTATCTGTACCATTCCTAAAATGGCATAATTTGAGTGTCCTCCAACAGTTTATGGCAGGTATACCAATCATGAGCACACTGGTGTGTTTAAGAGGCAGTGATATCAGTACTGTTTCTGTACTGATTCATTTTCAAGTTCCACAAGCAGCATTTGTATGCATTTAAAATGAACAGTGTACAGAATAGACAGTATAAAGTACTATTTTCCACAGTCAAGTCATTTTATCTGGAGTTAACTTTCTCTCTTGAGAAATAGTCTACTTAAATAACAAGATAAAACACTTAATCTTAAATAGTGCCCAAATTAATTCCCAATACAGAATCTCCCAGAGTTTTTTCTTTTTCTCTTATGTGATCCATTATTTAGTTTTGAGTTATTGGGTCCTATAATCAGGAGGCAGAAATGTCAGTGTAATTTAGATTTAGTTAATCCTACTCTCTTGTTTGTTACCTCTAACAGAAGTGAATTTGGGTCTAGAGAGATCAGTTAATGGTTACAAGCAATCCCTGCTGTTGCAGAGAACTCAGGTTTAATCCCAGCATCCACATAGAGGCAAATGGATCACGACTCTAGCTCCAGTTGATCTGATGCTCTCTATTGACCTCTATAGGGATAAGGACACTCATGGAACTCTGCCATTTATTCAAAAAAATCCCCAAGACACATTTAACTAAAAAAAATATACACATTCATTTTTTTTCTGGTGTTTTTCTAACAGGTATTCTCCCAGCTTTCATTTGCCCAACTGACAGTCCTCCACAAGTAAAACATGTAGACTTAACCCTAATAATTTATGAGCTAAGCTATTGACCCTAGTCAAGTTACTTCAATATTTACACTTCAGTCTCCCTGTAAAGGAGCAGGACCAATAATAATTTACTAATGAGGTCAACAGGTGAATTGCTGAGTTACCGTTATAACCATGCTAGGGATAACAATTCAAAGATCCACTGATGTACTGCTCTACCTGAATGACATTATCCCAGCACATCAGTGGTGTATTTTAACTGCAAATCCTAACCTTAACACCTGCACTGTCCTCCACAGATATGCATTTGTTTTAATGTAAGTGTATAAATGTCCTGTTGTAATTATTAAGACAAGTCAAAGGCAAGTACGACAACAGGACATTTTTAAAAAATGAACTTAAAAAATAGTTACAAAAATCTTTTCTACTTAGTGCTTAAACTTCAATGAGCTACTATACAGAATCTTCTCTAGCTTTGTGGACTAGAAACCAAGGGGAGGGGGTCTCTATGAGATTATTTGGGAACTAATAGAACTTTAAAAATGATCACTGAATGCAAGAGCTGTCTGAGATTCTTGGAATAAAGCTCAAAGGAAGTTGATTAAGCTCAGCTGATTGCTTGTCCCAAAGTAGGACTAAGTATGAAGATTGTGTTTTTCTTCCCTTAGCAGGAGAGGCAACATAGTTCTTTTAGAAAGTCCATTTTAGCTCATGATACTAAAAGAAGGAAGTTCTTTTTGTGAGTTCAATTGTTTGGTTGTGGCATGGAGTTGGTATTGTACCTGGAAACTTGAAAAATCAGTCTGTATGCTCATTGTTTCAATTTTGGAAAAAAGTAATTGCTATAAAATATATGTAACATAAAATATATTTAACTTAATCTTTTGAAATACATCTTAAAGTTCTTCATTCTTTCTCATTGTGGTACAAAAGGCTACTCTTTAAATGATGTGATAACTGCTCCCTACTGTTAACAAACATGGGAAGAGGACACCTTAACTGATTTGCCTGTCACTAGACCATATTTGTGGTTGGTAATTGATAGAGGAGGGCCAAGCCCATTGTATGTGTTGCCATCCATTGCCAGGTCATTCTGGGTTGATAAGGATGCAAAGTTAACAAAATCAGAAACCACTAGAATATTTCTTTATGGTCTCTTCTTTAGTAACTGCCTCTAGATCACTGTGTCAAATGTGTGGCTTACACAGACTTTCTCTAAAGATTGGAGTATAACAAATGAGCTAAAATAAGTAATTTCCTCCATGAGATACTTTTCTCAGTATTTTATCAAAGCAACAAAAATCAAACTAAGATTGAAAGTGAGATCCAGAGAGTGGATTGTTGTTCTGATGATCCTGACCTGCTTTTTACAAGGAGCATTATGGGAAGTTCGTGGGGTACTCAGTTTAATGAAGGATAGCACTGTGGAGAGAAGTGCAGAAGATGACTTGTGAGGTTTCATAGAGAAGCAAAGACCCTGTTGGGCTGTTCCCACTCTAGTGCTGGTACTGACTGGCCACAAAACTATGTCCCAGCGGGTCCTGTTATTCTCTTCCAGCTAGCAAGATCATCTCACTTACATGCAACACCTTACATAGCCCTCAATCAGTCATCTAGTGCCTAGTTATCCAGTAAAAACATGACTCTTAAATCTTAATTATCCAATCAGGTTTATATATCAATAAATCACAATTTACAAGATGCCAATACAATAATTTCAGAGCAAGTTTATAAAGATAATGCCTTAACCCAGTTATTCTAACCTTGTAAAGATCTTAGCTACTTGTGGCTGTTTAAAACCACACAGGGTCAGGATCATTTTCCTATTCTTCTGCTTCCATGTTCCTTCTCCTCTTCTCTATACCTGTCTAATCACAGGCTTGTCACTACCCTAATGTGACTGGACAGAGAAAACGCTGCACAAGAAGTCAATATAAGATAGCAGGAGTAGAGGAACCAAAGACATTAAAATGTTTGAAAAACCTTAAGGATTCATACTATTATATGTGTATTTAAAAGTAATATATGTGTATGATATATATGTATATGTATATATATATATAATAGATTTCTCTATCTTTATAAGGATATATATATATATATATATATAT
>NW_022196909.1:70133965-70139196 GCF_008632895.1 Mastomys coucha | reverse complement strand
ATATATATATATATACATATATCTTCTTGTTCTATAGTTGAAGGCTGAATGAGTCTAATTTAGGCAGAAATGTTGATGAGCCTTCATGGACGTAGATTCTCAAATATGTCTAGGAGTCATAACCTCACGGTTACCTTCCTTATCCTTGGGCTCTTAGAATATTTCTGTCCCTTCATCCACAATGATACTTTACCTTTGTGCTGGAGTTTTGTTGTACATGTGACAGCTGGTACTATGTACCACAAAATCATGGTTATCTTCATTTTGATTAGTTGTGTTTTTCTGTGTTGGTCTCCATCTGCTGAAAAGATAAGGTTTTGTTGTTATTTGGTTTTGAGGAAAGATGAGAACTCCATTTACTGGTGTGTATAAAGATAAATTTGAAGAATATAGTCACACGCGGGATGATAAAACCATGGCAGGAAGCTTGGTAGGTGGAATGGGTTGAGACCCGGATACTTGGTGGGTACACACCTGAGGCTGGGGAGACTCCCATCCAGCTTCCAGATTCCTGACCTAGAACACATGCTACACTCCCCACCTAAGGAAACATTTCTTGTGGTAACATATGCCCAAAACAAGAGTTCCTCATGCTAATGAGGCACCTAGATACCCTGAGGGTTTAGCTGATAACATTCCTTTCACAGACATTCCTCCCTGCAAATGATAATCTTGGGTCAGACCCTGGGAAGAAGGTATACACCCATTTTCCAAGATGAACAACCAATAAAGGATATAAATAAACACGGACTGTTTCTTTCATCTACCACCACTCTAGGGAACACGGAAAGACCTTTGCCTACAGAGCCACAGATAAACCTCCCATAGAACCACCTGTGCTCCCAGACAACCACTGCCGTGTTTAAGGACAATCATTGCAGAGCTAAGCTAGACCTCCCTTTTCCCATGGTCCCAGGCTAGACTCCATTCTCAGCTCTTCTGTGACTCTGAGTGGTTGCTGGATATCCCAGAGTAAGAGAATCCCCTTGGCCCTGGCCTCATCACTGGACCAGCTCCCGCTCTCTCACATCTCAGCCTGCACTTTTCCACCCCAGCATCCATGTCTTGGTGCTTCCCTGAATCCCAGCACCCACCCAGCACCCACCCAGCTGTGGGATAAACGCAGTCAAACTCACTCAGTTTTGCTTCCCAAGTGACTGTGTGCTGAGGCATGTGGAACTCAGACCAACAACTGGTGCCAAAAAACATGGAGCACACCCAGCTCAATGAGGTCTGCACGAGTCTTATTTTGCCTCTCTAGCTGCAGCAGCAGCAGAGGCTGGGCTGTGGGAGACAGCGAGCACACTCTGCTGTTCCAGGACAGATCTGCTCAGATCCTCTGGGTCCTGTGCCATATGTGCATAGTGTCTTCAATAATAAAGACCAATCTTCCATTACTGTGGGACAATCAAGAGCAAAAGAAATACCCATATAGACTCTTTTAGGAGATTCTTGGTTAACTACAAACAACGCCATAGGGGGTTTCTCATGCTTGCTGTTCGAGTTTTGTTAGTCTATAGTGTCTACAGCTTAGAGGGTAGTACTATCAATCTTGGTAGAAAAATTTTACACACACACACAAACATGCCCTCATGCTCACACTCAGTTTTTGTGTATGTATTATTTATAAGTTTAGACAAATAAATATAATTCTTTATAACTTTTTCAGATGTCCTCACTGTATTTTACCCCCTTCCTTCACTATTCTTCTGTACTGACTTCTCTCTCCATTCTTAATTAATGCTCCCCTAATTTTACCTTATCACCTCTTCAAAGTATGAATACTCTGCTCTTCCTCTTGATCGCTCCTTTCCCCATGGTCCTTTTTTTTTTTTTTAAATTTCCTACTTTCAGCAGTTAGTATGGGTTGTATAAATTTACATCTGAAAATTTGAAGCTAAGTAGCCTAGTTGAAAGCACATGAGAGGTTTGTCTTTAGGGGTCTGAAATACCTTGTTCAATATGTTCTTTTTGAGTTCTATTCATTTACCATATATGTATAATTTCCATTCTTCAGTTGAAGGATATTTAAGTTGTCTACATTCCTTGGCTCTTATGAATAGAACAGTAATGAACATGGCCTAGTAATTATCTCTGGAGTAAGATGTCACGTCATTTGGCCACATTCTGCACAGTTGTTTAGCAGGGTCATATGGTATATTTATTTAGAGCTTTTTGATGTTCATAGTGGCTGGACCACTTTGTTCTCCCACTAGTGATGAACAATGATTATCATTTCTTTGCATGCTCTCCAACATTTGTCATCAATTCTTTTGTTTATTTTTGTTCTCTTACACTGTGGTAAAGTAAAATGTCAAAACTGTTTTGATTTCCATTGTCCTACTTGCTAGGGACAATCAACATTGTTTGAAACGTTTCTTGACCATTTTCATTTCATCTTTGAGAATCTCTATTGAAATTCCTAACACATCTTTTTAAATGGATTGCTCATTTTCCTTTTCTTTTTTCTTGATTATTAGGGTTTTTTGTTTTTGTTTTTCTTTGTTTTTTTTTTTTTTTTTTTTTGGAGTTCTTATTTACTAGGAATATAAGATATGTTGAACTTCTGCTTATGAATGCCTTGTTCCTTATGTTTCATCTTTGGTAATTTTGCCCATTTTTTTGTCAACTTATTTGATCAAAATTTGTGTGTGTTTGTGTGTTTGTGTGTTTGTGTGTTTGTGTGTGTGTGTGTGTGTGTGTGTGTGTGTGTGTGTTATTTTTGTTGCTGAGGGTTTGGACAGCCTCTCACTATGTGGTAAAAATTGGTCTTGAACTCATGAGGTCTCTAATTCAGCCTACATGGCACTGTAATTTCAAGTTTGTATTATCAGCCTAGCTTTCACTGTTGGGCTTTAAGAATTATTTATATATCATTGATGTTGAATCATATTGTATCTATGGTTGGTAAAGGCTTTCTTCCATTTTGTGTGTTGTCTTTGCACAACTTATTGTGTCTTTTGGCAGCCAGATGGTTAGGTATATGCTGACTTACGGTTCCCTTTCTCCATGATTCCCAACAGAGTGGGTGTTAGGGGCAAAACGTTTCTGTAATCGATGAGGCTCCATACTGGAAGATTCCTATGTTTAACACCTATTCTCACCTTCTGAAATGCTTAACAAAATCTGAAGAGGCTCTGACTTTCTTTTCTATGGTTGTTCAACCCTCACACCTGCTGCTACTGTTTTCTGCCACCTTATTACCCTCTGGTGCTTTCATAGGTTATTGTTATAACATAAATCTGACCAGAATGTTTGTGTATTGTTCATTAAAGTTAAAGTCAGTTTAGTCATTCTGATTTAAGTTTGTGTCCATGTGTCCATCTTGATTTTTACCCATTTGAGAATGGCAACAAAGGTAACAAAAATTTCAGTCTTTCTCAAAAAGTTGTGACTTTCTGATCAGAAAGACTGTGGGGAAACATGGTACTTCAGCGCACATCAGAAACTACTTGTGTATTTAAAGTATATTAGGTACAGCAGAGTTTAGGACCACTGTGCTTGAGGTAGTTTTGTTGACATTCATTTGTTCCTTCTTGGAATACAGTTAAAATAAATAATGATGGTGAAGAGGAAATTGGAATGAGAACCAGATTTTCGTACAATTTTCTGTAACAGAGTAATCCCACCCCCTTATTGTGGTGTTCATGATTCTCTAGAGGGAATGAGAACCAGAAAATGTGTCATGCTGAGTAACTCTTCCCACATAAATAGCTGGTGCTATCTATCCCCCCTTCCCCATCCCAATGAACTGCCAGAGAATGCTAATGGCTGAGAGCCCTGCATCATTGATCTTCATCAGGCAAGTATATTATCCTGAACTCAAAGCTTCTGTAGCTGGCCCTCTCTCTCCATGCCTCTGCTTCCATGGTCTCTAGTCTGCATCTTTTATTTTAACATTTGAGTCATTAATCAAGGCGGTAAACTTGACTATGAAAACCTAACTTCAGTGGGTAAATGAAATGGAAATCTAAAGAAGCACAGCTCCCAGAAGACAGAGACTATGAGATTTTTGGAGGATGTCTGAGCAGAAGTCTTGCAGGAGCAATGCTTTCGCTGTGAGGAAGAAGCTCAAACCCCTGAGGAGGAAGCAGTTTCATGCTGCACACAGGGTGGGGTTTATAAAATGAGTGTTGGTTGGAAATGTCTCTTATTATCTCACTTTAAAGAATGGCTGATTATAATAGTCTTTCCTCACGCTAGTAGCAGGATCCTGCTGTGTGAACTACAGTGACAGGGTTCCGGCAGATATAGATTTTCAACTTAAAGATGCTCAACTAATTCCAGGCAGTGTCAGGGACTTTTTAGAGGGGACTGGGAGGAATTTGCCTCCTGAACTCCTGTCATCCAACAAATTTTCCCAAAGGAGCTGACTACAAAAGAACCTATTTGCTGTCTAAACATGCTTTCTTATGACTTCTTGGTCCATCCTGTAACAAGAAAACTGCTGTAAATCTATCTTATAATGAAACTCTGGAGCCACCAGTGATGTCGGCTAATTTTTAATTTGTCTATGTTTCATTTTAACCTCAATATATCTGCTGTCCAAAATCCTTATTTTATAGAATTTCCTGTGAAGCTTGATGGAGGTAACACACACAAAATTTCCTATGCAATGTCAAAAACTGGAGTATGTGGTTCTGTCAGTGATCTGAAGGGCTAGAGAATATTCATGCATCCAAAGTCTTCCAAATCACAGATGGCACAGAGTGCTCAACTTCAGTAGTACTCTCTCATTTTACAGTGTCCTGAATGATCCAGTTTCTTATGTTGTGTATTTGTGTGACATTTATAGCATTATTAATAGAAAGCAATTAACAGAAATCCTTCTCGGTGATCAAAGTTATAACCATTAAAATCCTTTGTTAGAAAACCTAAGATTGAAGAGGCTGTATGAACCATCCTAAAATTCAGTTTGAGAGACCATCTATAAGACAGAAACTTCCTTTAAAATAATTTGATGCTCATTGAATGGCACACTAAATAGGGGCTATCAAGTGTCAATCTGCATTCCTGAAAATGGTGCTACCATATATATGCCATAAATGGTATCTGTCTATCTATCTATCTATCTATCTATCTATCTATCTATCTATCTATCTATCTACCTATTTATCTATAACAAATTCAGATTTATATTCTTTTTTTTCAAGTCATTGTAGATTTTTTGATTAGATATTTTCTTTATTTACATGTAAATTTCTCCATTCCCAGTTTCCCCTCCAAAAAAC
>NW_022196909.1:70127769-70133916 GCF_008632895.1 Mastomys coucha | reverse complement strand
TACTCAGTTCAATGGATGATTGTGAGCCTCTACATCTGTATTAGTCAGGTACTGTCAGAGCCTCTCAGAAGGTAGCCCAGAAGTTTGGAATACAGGAAGAACAACCCACAAACCACAAGGAACTCAAGAAGAAGGAAGACCAAAAGGTGGACAGTGCATTCCTTCTTAAAAGGGGGAACCAAATACCCAAGGAAGGAGTTGCAGAGATTAAATATGGAGCAGGGACTGAAGGAAGGGCAAGCCAGTCTAAATACAGATTTATATTCTTGAGTGTGATTTTTCCCAGTTTTTTTTTTGCCAGAGCCCATTGTAGACAAGACTTTCTTTCATTGTGTGGCTTTGCCATCCATTAGTGAAATTATTTATGTGTTTATGAAATTTCTGCTCTATCTCATTTGTTTACATATTGTTTTTATGATTTAGAGGTAGCATATTATTCTTGGTAGCAATAAAATATGTTATAGAATTAGGAAGAGTGTGGCCTCTATGTTTGCTTTTTCTTTTTCAAAGTTAATTTTATGATTTAGATTCCTTTGAGGTCCACTTATGTTTTATTTTTATATGCAAAATATATTACTAGGATTTGTATGGAAATTTTATTAGCTAAAATTTTATTTACTTTGAATACTGTGCCCACTCTTAGAGTATTAACTCTTTAAATTCACAAGCACAGACTGTTTTCTATGTATGTCCTCTTTAATTTTTCATATTTATTTTTGTAGTTCTCAGTATATGAGTCTATCTACTTGGTTACAACTTTTCTCTCCAAAATTATTCCTTTTTTGAGGATTCTTTGAGGGCTTAGTTTATTAATTACCCCTTTAAGTACTGTTATTATAAAATGTTGTTGAATATGCTTAGTGTTCTTTCTATGTTAACTGAGATGACCATTTGACTTTTGTTCTCCGTTCTTTTCATTGGATATATTAATTGATTGATTTTTATACATTAAAAAACAAAGAAACAGCTGGGCAGTGGTAGCACACGCCTTTAATCCCAACACTTGAAAGGCAGAGGCAGGTGGATTTTTGAGTTTGAGGCCAGCCTGCTCTACAGAGTGAGTACCAGGACAGCCAGGGCTACACAGAGAAACTCTGGCTCAAAAAACAAAAAACAAAAAACAAAAAACAAAAAACAAAAAACAAAAAAAAAACAAACAAAACAAAACAAACAAGAAAACCCCTTAATATCCATTCCTTGCAGGGTTAAATCTTACACAGTTGTGATATATTTTAAGATACGGAGTTTCATTTACGAGCATTTTTTTGAAGATTTGTGCAGTGTTGTTTATTAGGCATTTTGGCTTGTCATTTTTAAATCTTATGGAATCTTTGGTTAGTTTTGGCTGTTGTATAAGGCTAGATTCAAATAATGGACATGGGGTTGTGTCAGTTCTCTGAATTTTCTCCTGTTGTGCAGTGCAGTCATGTGATCCAGGCATTCCTTTACTGAGCAGTTACTGACTACAGACAAGGCCAATCTTTTGTTTAAAAGTGATCTGGAGGTTTGATTTTTTTCCTGGTTTGGTCTTGTTTATTATCTTTATCCAACACTTTTTTTTAAAGTGTTTAATCAATATTTTTGACTGTTATGGAAAGTGTATTAAGTTTGACATCAGAAACGATGTCAAAGAATGTCTCTTAGTATAAGGGACTAGATCAACTTTAATTTTCATTATTAAGTGGACAAATTCCAAACATTCTTACTGTAAGCAATATGTAAAACTATAATCATTCCTTTCTGTTTAAGTTTAATGGAAGGGACCTACCTATACATAACGTTTTTTGGATTTAACATGATTTTCAACTCAATATTGCAGAGGCACTTAACATTGTATAGGTTCAATAAAATTGTGATATATTATGTTTATCTTTTATCACCAACAGTCCCTCACACACACACACAATTCAGGTCACATTCTATTTATATTCTAAAGCTGCATTCCTATAATACACACTCTCTCAAGATCAGAATAATCTTTCTACTGTATTGTCTTATATTTTAATTACAAATTCAGTGTGAGAATATGATAGTTTGGACAGATTTGTATAAATCTCATTTCCTCTTCACAATCTGCTCAAGATTAACTTATCATGAGGTACAACCAATTATTCTGTCTTCTCCCAAGTTATTTCATAGTTGCATAATGTACAACTATATATCACCTGCTTACTCTTCTGCACAGAGATGCAACTGCAGCTTTCTCCTTCTGTAATGGCATACAAACATCTTTCTTATTACCATCATAGATGTGAAATGTCTGGTGATGGCTTGTCGCCTACTTCTGCAAAGACTTTTGCAAACTCTTCAAAGGGCCTTTTTATAAGGGCACTGGGATGGACTCATGACAATCACTCTATTGACTGAGCTATCTCTATAGTTCAGATTGGAACACTTTTAAAAAAATAAAGAGGACATGATTAATAATGAAGTCAATACAGTGGACAAAGTCTTAGCAAATGTGGAGGTATAGATATATTATGTAAAACTTAAAGATTGCTTTGAGCTACTGAATTATTATTGAGTCTGTAACTACTTCTTTCCAAAGCCTTTCTAACGAAAGTGGATGCAGGATGGGTTCAGGGATTGTATGGATATCAGTGGGGAGACCTCTTCAGTCATGATGCAAGACAATTTTCAGCTCTCCTATCTTCTCTATGCTGGTCCTTTATTCTCCTTCCTTTTCTGCATCTACATGGTCTCAGCTTACACTCCTTATTTTGAAATCACTGAAGAGTATATACTTGACACATACACAGCTGCCAAGCTTCCACATTTGTATGTGATATTTGAGGGCAAGCATAAGCAAAATTGCTTGCTTATATATCTTCACAAGTACTTGTTATCTGCTCTCCCTGATTAGCATTGTACAGAGATTAACAGAGATATTGGATACAATGGATTAGTTAGATAAACCTGACTTCTTTATAGGGTAGTTTATCATTTTCCCAGCTAGATTGCAACATTTTAAAGGGCACAAGTCTCTTTCCACTTCTTAATATATTATTTTCAAAACTATGCTTTTCTCAGTCTTTCACAAGAGCAAGTAGAATACCTTCCCCATACAAAACAAACTAAGTAGGTAATTTTTCATGACTAATCAAGACACTGATACAATTTCATTTGTCAAAAGCCAATTTATACCCCACAAAGGGGATTTACATTATTATGTCTTAATTTGGTGCAACAGAAGGATGCATCAAAGTAGAGGATGTTCTCCTGAATCAAGCTATGATGTTCAGGAACAACACATGCTTGCCTAAGTGGTGAAAATGTGTGACCTCCTCCTTAGCCAAAAAGGCCTTGCAACTCAGAGCCAGCTTTCCCCTGGAAGCAGCTCTCCCACCTGGGGTGAGCCAAACAAAAGGCCCTTTGTCTGTCGCTATCTCTCTCTGTTAGGAGCCACCTCCCCTCTAGCTATGAAAATGCCCCTGACTGACAGGTCACTGCAATGCTCACATTCCGAGAAGACCCTGGCGCCTAGAGACTTGCTTTCATTTTGTGAAATGTATATATATATTACACATATGCCTGACTTTCCCAGTAAAAGTAGCTTTGATCAGAAAATCCGACTTGGCCCAATTATTTCTCTGGCAACCTCGAACCCCTATATTTCTTCCTAGGCTCCTGCTTCCCTTCCAGGAGAATCCAGTTCTTGTGACCATGGGCAGTTACAAAAATGCATTTGTATTGCATCAATTTCTCTTATTTACAATGGTTACTTAGAGATACAAACCTTTATCATATGTCTATACTTGTGACTGATTTCCTTGTTATCCTTTAACATGGAGTTGGAAGGTAGATAAGCAAAGAAGCCAAGAATAACACTCTGGAGAAATAGAGTATCTTCCATAAATGTTGCTGGTCAAACTGGATAGCTACATGTAAAAGCAGTTCCACATGTAAGAGGTTTAATTGAGAGGGAGAGAGGGGGGCAGTAGTGTGGAAAGAGAGGACAGGAAGAGAGAGAGAGAGAGAGAGAGATGGAGGAATGTTTCCCATATATATATATGGGTTGTGACGTAGTGGCCACAGGTAAAGGTGGGAGGTGAGCCCAATGGATTCTGGAAATATGGTGGCTGTTGTCCTGGCAACAGGTCTGTGGACCTGCCCATGCATCGCCACAGGCTTTGGATGTCATGATGCTAACAATATTTATAATGAACATATTGAACTAGATCCAATTTAGTAATAACAAAAATGTCAGGTAACTAGGACAGCATGTGGATTGTGATCTGTACATCTGCTAATGATTTTTATTGCATTATTTTACTTAATCTTGGACACTCTGTACTGAGGACCTAACCAACAAATGTGCTTTGTACCAGTGTCTAAGGTTGTCAGTGGGCCTAAGGATAAATGTAATTTCCAAATATGAAAAGGATGATAGTAAAGCATTAGGTCCACTGTTTTCTAATGCTTGCACACTACATACATCTAACAATGCTGGGCTCTGCACTGCTTTTTGCCTAATGTGGTTTTGTCAGGCACTGCATTAAGACCATTTTATACACATTTTCTCAATGCTTGATTTTAATAAATGAACTTTTTAAAGACTTTGGAAGATAATCTACAGTTCACAACGATGTGGCAAACTAGAGATTCAAGACCAGAATCTCACCTTCCCAAGACAGTCTCAGGAAGCTGTCTGGTGTCCTGTCCAACTTGATGCTGATAACTGTAGTAGAAGCCTTTTCTCATCACACCATAGAAACATCTTATACTCTCAAGAGAGATTGCCACCCCATGCAGAGTTTCATTTTTTAGTAGATATTTTCTTTATTTACATTTCAATTGATATCTCTGTTCCTGTTTCTTTGAGAGCATTCTTTTGTATATACACTTAAGTGTCCTGGAAGAACGAGCTGAGAAGTTTTTGGTGATTAGAGGTAAGGATACAGCACCCTTCTATATATTCTTTGTTTTATATACACAGAAAAGATACTGACAAAATCTCTAGCTCAATAACTTATACATGGAATGACAAGTTAAAAAAAATAATGTAATTTACTAGCATGACTCAGTCTTTTCAGAGCATGAGTTGGTCCTGTCTTGCTGTATTAGTGCTTGTTAGCATTTTAACAGAAAAGAGTGGTGCTAATGAGGTTCTTATTACCCCTAGACCCTTTTAAGCAACTGATCATGACTAACAGCTAAAAATCTGTATCAGCTTTAAAACCTAATGAATTCACCCTTCTGAAAAGAAATGATTAATGAATATGGTCTCTGTGTAACTTCACAAAGAAAAGTTCATGGTTACTATTGAGTGTTAAATGTTGAAAATGTTGCAGGTGGAGAATGAGTTTATCCTAAACTATTATTTTAAATAAAAAGAGTTGCCTTCCTTGCCCATTTTTATAAGGAATCTGGAGGTTCATCCAAGTGCTCTTAACTGAAGGACCCCATACCTTTAAAATTTTCAATACTCCCTACAGTGAAGGCTCTCTTTCTCTCAGTAGGACTAGTATCTAATTTGCAAGTTTTAAGAGATTTGCAAGCTTGAAGGATTTGGGACTCCAGGGCAGGAATGAGGCAGGAATTCCCATCTGTCCCAGTCAACTCTGATATGGAGATCTGATGCCTGTTTAATGTCCTTTTCAAATGACTGGCTCTGTAAGTGCCCTTTGGCTAAATATTAACTATTTTTATTCACTATACAATTTCTCTGGGTCTCAGCTATAAGCTTCTGCTTAAGATTTTGCTGTGCTGCTGAGTGACAACAGGAAAATGTAAAAAAAAAAAGTAGAAATTATATTTAAAAAAAAATCAGATATAGGTATTCTTATTTTCAAATCTGTTTTTGTTGTTGATGTTTTGTTTGTTTGTTTTTCTCTTGTGTTTTCAACAACTCCTAATATTTAATCATCAAATTTTCATTTAGTCTGTAGTTATTTGATTCTGTGCAATCTTAGCAATAACTAGTGTGGGTTCTTCATCTCTCATGGTATGAGAATTCAGAAAAGCTTATTATTTGGCCAATTCATTGGCAAGCTTTTCATTCAGAGTACATTTGTGTGACTTAAGGATCATTGTAGGATTCCTATGTTCTGTCATATCCAAACTTTACAGACAGTGGCTTCTGTTGACATGACAGAAATTGCATTTGGGCTGTACTTATGAGATGGCAAGAAAGCCATCATTGTGTGT
>NW_022196909.1:70127397-70127759 GCF_008632895.1 Mastomys coucha | reverse complement strand
GAGAGAGAGAGAGAATAGGTTGTGCAGTAGTTAGGTTTTCTTTAATAATTCTTAGGATACATATTATTAATAGTAATTTATATAATAAATAAACTCCAAGTTGTGGTCACAGTAGTGGTGCTACTGAAAGACTGGGAGATTTAGAAATTTGGAAAAAGCATGTTAATGGAGATGCATTAATGTATACTGTATAACCTTTACTTAAAGAAGGCATAGGTAGTCTCTGTAACGAGCCAGGAATGTGGACAGGTCAGTTCCAGGAACTTGTTGGTCACAGAGACCCCCTCCAGCTAGTGCCCAGAATAAGGAACAGGATAGCGGTCAGCCATTAAGAAGATAGCATTGACCAAACCACATTCCTC
>NW_022196909.1:70126807-70127310 GCF_008632895.1 Mastomys coucha | reverse complement strand
CAACCAGGGGTTGGGTCCCTTTGGAATTTTCCACTGTTTTTATGTTATGTTTCCTTGGTAATCCTCTCCACCCCCCTAGTTTGTGATTTTCCCCTTTAAATACCCCTCACTTCTTGTGTTCGGAGTCAAACCCCTCTGGCCTGCCAGGCTACGTGTTCGACCCCAGATCTGGCCTGAATAAACCTCAGCTATTAAAAACAATAAATTTATGAAATTCTTAGGGAAATGGATGGATATGGAGAATATCATCCTGAGTGAGGTAACCCAATCACAAAAGAACAAACACGGTATGCACTCTCTGATAAATGGTTATTAGTGCAGAAGTCTAGAATACAGGAAGAACAACCCACAAACCACAAGGAACTCAAGAAGAAGGAAGACCAAAAGGTAGACATTTCATTCCTTCTTGAAAGGGGGAATCAAATACCTACGGAAGGAGTTGTTGCGGAGATTAACTATGGAGCAGAGACTGAAGGAAGGGTAAGCCAGCCTAAATATAGCTA
>NW_022196909.1:70102980-70117569 GCF_008632895.1 Mastomys coucha | reverse complement strand
GGAGAGCTAGCAGGCTCTGCAGCATCCTGGTGAGGAGGAGGAACTGGAGTGGCAGTTTGGGCTTTTGGAGGCAAGGAGACAGGGTTATGACAGAAAGGGGGTGGTTCATTAGCTGGATCTAGCATTGTAGAGTCATCTAGAGAAAGTAGAGGTTGTGTAGACTTCATGGCTAAGAGAAATTGGGTTGGGGAACAAGAAGAACACAAGGAGGGATTAGAACAGAGATATATGAATGCTTGAACATAGGGAACCTCCTTCCATTTACCAGCTTGCTGACAGTATGTATTAAGACCTCTTAAAATAGCTGGGTCTAGAGTGCCATTAAGTGGCCACTTTGAATTCCCATCTAGTTGATATTCAACCCAGACCTTATTGCAGAGATATATTAATTTTGATGCCTTCAAATCAGGCGTAATCTTTAAAGATTTGAGATTTTCCAGGACAACCCAGTGGGGTGCCTGGAGGAACTGTCGAAGACATTCTCGAACCCATTGGGGGGTGGTTGGATGTTCCTACCAGCGTCCTGAGAACAATCCAAGCACCAAGGAAAATTACCTGCCGAAGCTAGTGGTTTCAAGTCGTCACGAGAAACCCTAGTGGCAATTTGGCAGGGCCCGGTGGCCTGCGTGGGAAAGTAACTCACCCTGGATCCAGGGGTTTGGGGGGAGCTGTAGCCCGGTAAGTATTAAGGGTGGGAGTTACCTCCGAGGGTAGGGCACCCAGTGCGAGAACGCCATAACGCGTATGTCAAGGGGAGCTGTACTCCATAAATTCCAGGGAAGGTTGGCCAGACCTTATCTGGAAATCTGGAGGTCTTGCCCTTGACCGATCCTATTAATTAATATGCCGGTGTCTGTGCGGCTGGTTATGAGCAATCTGGTAAACGGAAAAAACATGGAACTGAATGGTGCCTGAGTGGGGTACGGCTCACGTGGTTAAGAGTTCGTAGTCTAGCAGTGCTCGGCTGTGTCTGGTGTCTCTAGCAAGAAGTGGTGAGCAGTCGCCAGGTGAGCAGTGTTCTCAGCGCTGAACAGCAGCCGCTGCGGTGGTACTGGGAATGCTTCCTCCGCGGGTATTGGGAGTGCTCCCTGCGCAGTGGTGGTGGTCTCAGCTCCACATGGCCGTGCCCGCGTCCCAGCTGCGGCAGTGTGGAGCGGGTCGGTAGACACAAACTGCCACGCTCCCGGGTTTCGGCACCAAAATGCTGGGGTTCGAGTCCTGGCGGACGCATCTGCAGACACCAGGCACAAACAGCTCCATGTGTAAGAGGTTTAATTAAGGGGGAGTGGGGATCGTGGCGCAGGAAGAGAGAGGTGAAAGAGAGGAAAAGAGAGAGAGATGGAGGAGAGTACTCATATATATATATATGTCGTGACATAGCAGTCCAGGTAAAGGTGGGAGATGAACCCAATGGATTCTGGGAATATGGTGGCCGTTGCCTTGGTGACAGGTCTGTGGACCCGCCCATATCTGCCACCATTTCTGGATGCTAACAATATTGACATGGCAGCACAGACAAACTCAGGCTAAAGCAATATAGTTTTCTTTAGTTCTCATTTTGGTGGAGATTATGAGTCACCAGCCAATCAAGAAAGTCACAGGGGAGTAAATCACTCTCATCTCAGTCTGATGGAGGCATTCGCATACGAGACAGGCTGATTGGCAGACCCTGTCTATATTATAAACCTTTTTCTTTCTGGAATTGCTTTCACCATATCCTAATCTTGATTTTTGCAAATATATTATACAAACTGACATATGGGAATATATAAGTTGAAACTCATGTCTTTTTCTATCTTATTCTTTATCAGGAAGGACTGGCTGCGGCTTTCCTCCCATGATGTATTTTCTGCATCAAAGCCACTAAGTCACACCCCTAGGGGTCTGCAAGAACAATCTACCTTGATAAGAAAGCCTAAAATAATCGACTAAAATCCATGGAGTACATCCGAATACATATTTTATATCTTAGTTTAATCCATCTTCTGATGATGTAGATCTTTAATCTCCTGCCCCCTCTTGTGTAGAGAGAGCTTATAGAAGGACTTCCAAATCAGGATTATACTGTGCCACGGACCGGGATTTCTCGTGGGGTCCCTTGTTCTGCGGGACGATGGGTTCTGGCCAGGTGGGCATGGGATTCGGCTTTGACAAACAGACTACACATGAGTGGTGTAAAATCTGAGTGTATTTCTTTAAAAATGACATGAGGCTTTTACAATCATTGCAAAAGAGAAATGAAATATCTGGCAGCTCAACAGTTGAGGTACCTCTGAGGCTATCTGAAACATACTGGGTCTAAAACAGCAGCTATCTCCTCTGAACTGGTGCTGCTTCCCCCGTGCCCAAGTGCTCTGGGCCCGGGGGCCTGGGAGAGATACGTGAATCTGAGTCCTAGCCCATCTGAGTTCTAGTGCTAGTCCTGCATGTGAGACCAAGTCTTTCTTCTCTCAGTCCTAGTGCTAGGCTGAAGTCAAGTAGGCAAGCCGACCCCCACACACAAGTCAGTAGGGTCTGGTAGCTAGGTGTGAAGCAGGAGGAAGAGGGGTGGAGCCCTCCCTGTTGAGGTATTCTTATGTTAATTCTCTGGTTCATGCTGGAGGCAGGCAGAGGGGAATCCTGACCTAACACTTTCAGCTAATGTCCTAGAGTGAGAGAAACCTTTCAATTACTCTCTAGTACTTAAAACATTAAACTAGGATAGTTGGAAACATTGGTGAAGGTCAGAAAGCAATGTCCGAATTTTCTCTTGCTAGCTGTAAGAAAATGATATCTTGGTGAGTTCCTAGCACACTAGTACGAGGACATATCTGGGCCACCTCTGAGTTTGGGGTGCCAGGTGACAATGTGGAGGCAGGAACTTTCCTTGAAGTTTACGCCTCAGATACCGCCTTCACGCAAAGTGTGCGTGGCAATACTGCCTAATGCTAAAAGCTCTCATAGCAGTTAGCTATTTACACCATGAAAGAATTGAGTTGTGTTAAATACTTAGTATCAGAAAGATTGTAGTGACTTGAGCCACATTTCATGGGATGGTTACATACAAGACCAATTCCTGCCATTCTTGGAGGCTCCACTTGCAATTTTTAAAAAGAAGCTATGAATTATGGGGATTAATGTGACAGTTTGAAATATTTCAGCATCCAGTATTTAATTTTTCCAAATTAAAGCAAAATGTCAGGATAGACTGTGTCCTAATTGTTAGGGCCTACTCTATGTCAGAAGTTAAATATTATCTACAGAGTACTAAACTCAATATCTCCTAGCATTCCATCATGAAGAGAAGCTAATTTCACAGTACTAACTTGAAATATTCATGGTTCTGTTGTTTGGAATTATTCAGCATGAAACATCTGGCCCTCTCATAAAACCATGTAGTTTCCAATAACTTTCCAGCCTCAGTTGTGCTGGCCACAGCAGAATTCCATTTAATGATTAATATGATGGACAAGTTCCATACTGTTGAATGCCAGTGTTTAGGAGCTGTTTCACATGATCTCTGTTCTCAGTATGTCTAATATTGCATACTTGGGGGTCTCTCTTCTCCCAAGAGCTTTCTCTCCCTTTTGGTGAAACTGACAGCAATATGTGAGCCTCACGATTCTAGCATCTGCATGGAATTACCCAATTCTGCACAAAGCTGTTTCAAGGGCTTTCTGTAAAGCCTTTCTTGTTTGAGTGCTGTTTTCATAGATTGTTATTGTTATTATTATGTGCAGCTATAAAAGTGAATCTGTGCTGGATTTCAATCTAACACATCAGCAATAGAAACTAAATGCACCCATTATGGTACAGTTTGATAAGCCAACTCTGAAGAAATTATTCTGTGAAGAAATGAGCTCTAGTGAATTTATCAAAAATTAAGCCACATAGCATATGAAAATGTGCATGATAAAGAATTTTAAAATATTAAGAGTGTATTTAGTATATCTCTTACTTACCAAACCCATCAGAACTTTACTGAGTTATTTTAAATAATATAAAGTAAGAGAGTCAGAATTGAACTATAATGTCGGAAAATGAAAACCTGAAGAAAACGAAGCCTTTTCGTTGCAGTTGTTAAGCAGGAGCTATAGCCACGCAAAAGCAGGGTCATCCATTCCTTCTTAGCTTATCTGTACATAATAGCTAGAGAGAAGAAAATGTATATTCCATCTTAACAAATATGGAAGGTGTTTTGAGACAGAGTAACAGAAAATAATCCAGACTGGCATGAAACAAACTATCCCCCTGCCTCCACCGTCAAATACTATTAGTATTACAGATATGACACCACAGCGAACATTGGGTTCTTTTAAGAGAAAAATTTTGTTTTTCACAATTAGCTTTATGCATACACTGTGAATTTAAGTGTTGTGAAATAGACATATGTAAATATGCAGATTTTTTTCAGACACTAAACACTCATAAAATAGTAGTTTCAATTAAATATAGTAGCCTTGATCCCAAGGTATTTTACCCGGGCTAATTGAAACAATTTGGCATTTCTAATCTTTGGTATGAATTAAATGAAAGGGTTGATAGTTATAATATCATCATCTAATTAAGGAACAATTTTTGCATAGTCATTATAATAAATATGTAAATATAAAGGCAATTACAGCAATAAATTCAGGCCATAAATGTGAATGTGAATTTGTAGGGAGAACCTGGAATAATTCACAATGGAGTACCTACTTTAGCCTTAAAGGTCTGTATCAACTCTAAGATGATAAGAAGCCATGGGGATGTAACCATACAAACATGATTCTGTTAAAGACACATCTCCAAATCAAGGTTTGTATCCCCAGCTGATATCTTAGGAAGTAGACCTCTTTTCTGACTTTGCCTAGTTATAATACTCAGCTGCTAATTTGAAAAATATAGATGGCTTCAGAACTGACCCAGAAACTGAATGTGATCCTTCAGCCACAGTCATTCCTTCCAAGTAGCCCTCACCATGTAACATCTGGTACCTTGTCACTGTTCCTTCTTATCACTTTTCAAGGACTTTGAATGATGGCTCCATGATATTCCTGGTCCTGGAGTACTGCATGGCTTTTGTTTTTCTCTATTTTTGTTTTCCTGATTTTGTTAGTAATCATTATGAAATGCCCTTCCAGCCATCCAAATTAAGGTAGAGATATAGATTTTTGTGTGTTTGTTTTTCTTCCTGGCTTTTTGACTGGTATATATAGAAAATATTAATTAAAGGTTTTTGTTTCTTATTGAAATTATTACTTTTCAAAATTTGTCATTTGAATATATACTCAGGCAATAAAAATATGACAATAAAATAAAATATTTTATAAACATCATCAGATACTGCTAAGTACATCAGATTCATTTTTCCCTTAAACTCAAACAAAATCCTTTACACTTAATGTGATATCTCTATTTTCTATATGAAGGTTGCTTAAGAGAGTTTTCATGGCTGACAGTTTCTAAGGTCCAGAATAAACCCTGTGTTTAGACATATCTACATGTTCAAATAGGAGAGAAAACCATTTTCTTTTTTTTTTTAATTAGATGTTTTCTTTATTTACATTGCAAATTTCATCCCTTTTGAAAATCCACCTATCACATCCCCTCCTCTCCCTGCTCATTAACCCACCCACTCCAGTTTCCCTGTCCTGGCATTCCCCTACACTGGGGTATCAAGCCTTCACCAGACCAAGGGCCTCTCCTCTCATTGATTTCCCACAAGACCATACTCTGCTACATATGTGGCTGGAACCACAGGTCCCTCCATGTGTACTCTTTAGTTGATGGTTTAGACCCTGAGGGTACTGGTTGGTTCATATTATTGTTCCTCCTATGGGGTTACAAACCCTTTCAGCTCCTTGGGTTCATTCTCTAGCTCCTCCATTGGGGACTTTGTGCTCAGTGCAATGAATGGCTGTGAGCATCCATTTCTGTGTTAGTCAGGAACTGGCAGAGCCTCTCAGGAGACAGCTATATCAGGCTCCTGTCAGTAAGCACTTGTTGTCATCCACATTAGTGTCTGGGTTTGGTAACTGTATATGGGATGGATCCCTAGATGGGGCAGTCACTGGATGGTCTTTCCTTGAGTTTCTGCCCCAAACTTTGTCTCTGCATGGATATTTTGATACCCCATCTAAGAAGGACCAAAGTATCCACACTGTAGTATTCCTTCTTCTTGAGATTCATGTGGTCTGTGAATTGTATCTTGGGTATTCTGAGCTTCTGGGCTAATATCCACTTATCAGTGAGTATAAGCTATGTGTGTTCTTTGTGATTGGGTAACCTCACTCAAGATGATATTTGCTAGTTCCATAAATTTGCCTAAGAACTTCATGAATTCATTGTTTTTAATAGCTGAGTAGTACTCTAATGTGTAAATGTACCAGCTTAGTGGAACATAGTGGATCATGTGTCTTTATTACATGCTGGAACATCTTCTGTGTATATGCCCAGAAGTGGTATAGCTGGGTACTCAGGTAGTACTTTGTCCAGTTTTCTGAGGAACCACCACACTGATTTCCAGAGTGGTTGTACCAGCTTGCAATCCCACCAGTAATGGGAATTTCTTTCTTTACATCCTCAACAGCATCTGCTGGCACCTGAGTTTTTCAACTTAGCCATTCTGACTTGTGTAGGTGGAATCTCAGGGTAGTTTTGATTTGCATTTCCCTGTTGACTAAGGATGTTAAACATTTCTTTAGGTGCTTCTCAGCCATTCAGTATTCCTCAGTTGAGAATTCTTTGTTTAGCTCTGTACCCCATTTTTTAATATGGTTATTTGATTCTCTAGAGGCTAACTTCTCGAGTTCTTTGTATATATTGGATGTTAGCCCTCTATCAAATATAGGGTTGGTAAAGATCTTTTCCCACTCTGTTGGTTACCGTTTTGTCCTATTGACAGAATCCTTTGCCTTACAGAAGCTTTGTAATTTTATGAGGTCCCATTTGTCATTTCTTGATCTTAGAGCATAAACTATTGGTGTTCTGTTCAGGAAATTTTCCCTTGTGCCCATGTTCTCAAGACTCTTCCCCACTTCCTTTTCTATTAGCTTCAGTGTATCTAGTTTTATGTGGAGGTACTTGATCCACTTGTACTTGAGCTTTGTACAAGAAGATAAGAATGTATCGATTTGCATTCTTCTGCATCTTTATGGCATTTTGATCAGCACAATTTGTTGAATATGCTGTCTTTTTTTCCATTGGATGGTTTTAGCTCCTTTGTCAAAGGTCAAGTGAATAGAGGTGTGTGGCTTCATTTCTGGGTCTTCAATTCTATTCCATTGATCTACCGGCCTGTCACTGTACCAATACCATGCAGTTTTTATCACTATTGCTCTGTAATACAGCTTGAGATCAGAGATGGAGATTCCACCTGAAGTCCTTTTATTGTTGAGAATAGTTTTTCCTATCCTAGGCTTTTTGTTATTCCAGATGAATTTGCAAATTGCTGTTTCTAACTCTGTAAAGAATTGAGTTGGAATTTTGATGGCGATTGCACTGAATCTGTAGATTGCTTTCAGCAAGATGGCCATTTTTACTCTATTAATCCTACCAATCCATGAGCATGGGAGATATTTCCATATTTTGATATCTTCTTCAATTTCCTTCTTCAGAGACTTGAAGTTCTTGCCATACAGATCTTTCACTTGCTTATTTAGAGTCACATCAAGATATTTTATATTATTTGTGACTATTATGAAAGGTTTTTTTCTTCTAATTTCTTTCTCAGCATGTAGAGTAGAGGAAGGCCACTGATTTGTTTAAGTTTATTTTTTATCCAGCCACTTTGCTGGAGTTGTTTATCAGGTTTAGGAGTTCTCTGGTGGAATTTTTTGGATCACTTAAGTATACTATCATATTATCTGCAAATAGTGAGATTTTTGACTTCTTCCTTTCCAATTCATATCCCTTTGGCCTCCTTTTGTTGTCTAATTGCTCTGGCTAGGACTTCGAGCACTATATTCAACAGGTAGGGAGAGAGTGGACAGCCTTGTTTATAATAGCTGGAAGTTGGAAAGAACCCAGATTTTCCCTTTCAAAGGGGTCATCCAAGACCATTAGAAAACATATATTTACATTGTGATTCAAAGCAGTAGCAAAATTGCAGTTTTTATGTAGCAACAAAAATAATTATATGTTTGGGGGTCATCACAACATGAGGAACTGTAGTAAAGGGTTGCAGCATTAGGATGGTTGAGAACTACTGCTTTAAATAATAAAGAGCCTAAAATGAGGTACTCAGCACTTCAGGACTTAATGCCCTTTCCTTCACTTTCCAGTAAAAGCACACTGACTTGGTCCAAGCTATTCACCTGATTTCCTCTGCCAGAAGCTGATATCATGAGGATTGACAGAAGAGTAACTGGAAACCAAATCTAGTGGCTACCCAGCTATCTTTCTGACAAGTAGGAGAAACTACCTGGAAGTCTGCTAAAGTAGGACTAATCTAAGTAGGTGAAGTTTGAGGACTGACTTAGGTTCTTCCAGTGGTGTCACTGTGACCCACTTCCTCTGTAATTCAACCTTGTAAAGTGCATGCTACTGAAAACACAAAGAATTTTTCTGATGATCTTCCATTATCATACAAGAATAATAGATACTGGTCTAAGACCTGGGAACAAATACTTTCTCCCAAATGTGCTCATCTTCAAAGTCCTTAACAACAGTGAAAGAGGGGGAAGCCCATGCTGGTGGGAAGTAGATTGTGAGTTAAAGTTATAGATGAGACCCCATTGTGTGTCAGCATTACTTGGGTGAATGTAAAATGAGGAAACTCACTCCTTTCTCCTCTAATTAAAACATTGAACTCTAGAGCTATGTTGTACCATAGGTGGGCCACTGCTGCCAACTGGCTGAGGCTCTCTCTCCCTGCTGCTGAGGTCTGTAGCGGGGTGCATGTCAGTTAAAAAGGAGGTAATGTATAAATGAGATATTTTATTATAGGAAAGAGAAAGTAGACCAGTCAAGTAGATAGAAAGAAAGGAGAGGAAGGAGAGAAGAAGAAGAGAGAGAGAAAGAGAAAGGAAGAAAGCAAGAGAGCAAGAAGACAAGAGAAGAAAACAAAGAGCAGGGAAAAAGAGAAGACAAAGATCAAGAGAGAGACAGGATGGGACAAACCACCCCTTTTATTGTATGGGGCATGGCTATCTGTCTTTGAGGGTAAGGCATGCCTGGCTGTGGTCAGTTGACTGGGGGTAGGGTCCAGCTAGAATGCTGGGAGCTTGGGGCATTGTCTGCCTTATAGAGCACACATCTCCTGCGGGGGCAGCTGTGAGTGGTTGTGACTGAAGCAGGAGCCAAAGACTCAGTAGTTATAGTTAAATTTCTTCTGTCCCCTGCAAGCAGAAACTGCCCACTGAGGTTCCAGGGCTCAAGGCCAATTACTCGACTGAGCCTAAGTTGCCTGAACAGACCACTGCCCTACACTGCCCTACAGAGATAGACAAATTCATTATGCATTTTTTTAAAAAAAAAGAGGCACCAAAAATAACTTAGTGAGTAACAAAACATTGCAGATAATGACTGTTAAAAGTTCTTTCTTTTCTTTACATATATTTTATTTATTTTATTTGCACAGAACAATATCTAGAGAAAGTTGTAGGACTAAGAACCTTTCATGACTTTGTAGTGTAATCTGAATCTTATATGAATGTGGAAAAGAATTTTGTAGGCAGGCTAATTCATTGACTAAATGTCTACGCTTAAGCATGCACTAAAATCTCAGTGAAGTATGGTTCGTTGTATTTTTTTCAGCATATATTTCATTTCATTACTTAATACTTTAGTAAACAGATTCACTTTTGTTTCTTTAATAGGTTATATCTTTCCACAGTGTGATCACTGTAGAGTAAACTCTCATTACTGTTAGTGTGATGGAGGCCTGAGTTCATGCTGTGATTAATCAGGATGTTGGGATGGCTTCTCACTGCACTATAGCTATTCTCTGGGCAATGATAATATGGTTGGAGGTGCTGTGTGGAACACAGGGCATAGTGCCCAACAATTGTTAAATTGTGTTTACCCTGCCAACTACTTATCTTCTCATTTCTCCATCTCTTCATTTTCCTCAGATAAACACTTTGTTAACACATCACTTTCTGCTCTGTGGTCCCTTTGTGCTGTCAATTCTAACCTTCAACACAGTGGTCCTGCTCATCACAGAGACAACTGCACTACTCTATTAGGACTCTCTGATTGTGTACAACTTCCAACATCCATCAGTTGCCCCTAGCTCCTCATCTAAGAGTGTGGCTTTATGAACCTTTCTCCTTTGCATGCTGAGATTTTAACTACTTTGATTCTATGGAGTTCTTGTGCTTATACTCACAGCTGCTGTGAATTCTTTGCAATGGTCCTATTGTGTCCTACAAATACTGATATGTAGTCATCATCTACTAACTCTAGCTCTTACATTTTATCCTCTCTTCTGCAATAAACTCTGAGATTTGGGAAGAAGGGGAATGATATAGATGCCACAGTTAGAGCTGAGCACACCACTGTTGCTTATTCTTTTTATGTTGACCAGTACTGCTTCTCTGTATTAATGGCCATTCATTGTAGAAGGAAACTTTTTTGTTGAGGGTTGAGAGATGCACTAATCTATAGACATAAAAATAGTACTTAAAAGACAACTTATTACAATAAACATTAGTAGAAAAAGAATGTGAAGTTTTCCTGTATGACTCAGATTCATCTTAGGTAAAGGAGTAGAAACAGGTAATGTAAGAAAATGGTACTAAGAAAAAAATCAGGTATACTTATTCCAATATCTGTCAAAACAGACTTTAAAACAAAACTAATCAGAAGAGATTATGTTGAATACTTTGTACTCATTAAAGTAACAATCCATAAAGAAGATATTATCCTTTAAACATATATGCATGAGACATGGGTGCATCCAACTGCCACACAGGATACTGATGACCTGAGCTGAATTTGATCCAAAAGACTTCTCTCTGAAGCCTCTTATCATACTAGAAATCCTTGTGCAAGCTTACAAGGAAGGGAAACAACCAATAGTACGTATCCAGCAGTAATACCATGAACCACAACTATTAGCATGATATGATAAACCCAAAAGTTTATATTAAGAGACAAATATAATGTGGTGATAGTCAACAGCTCTCTAATTGTACTTAATATCCACTCAACATGAGGAAAACATCTGGTACTAGAAACCTAGACAGCTACCTAAGGTTAGTGAAATCATCAGTCTTGGAGAGAAATTTATAGTCTCCATTTATGAAACCATCACAATCCCTAACTACATTATAAATATGCTCAAAGATGTTATTTTCATAACTTACCAAGTAAACCTCCCTTTGCAACAGATGAAGACCATTACAGAAAACTACCATAACAAATCAAAATGCAAAATTGTAGAACCTAGTCCAAATGGCAACATCTACAAACATTCCTGAAACATGGGGGGTGGCAGAGAGAGAGAAGGACTTGGGTAGGAAAGGGGACAGGGAGGGAGAAAGGGGAACATGATCAGTATTGGGGGTGGGGTACAGGACTTAAGCCCCAAGGGCAAGAAGAAAGAATGGAACCAGGTAACCTCAGGGATAGGAGGTGTGGAGAATCCTCTAGAATGTACCAGAGACCTGGGAGGTGAGAGACTATCAGGTCTCAAAGGGACAGACCTTAGATTAAGTACTCTCTTGGACAGGGAACTTTTAGAATCCACCTCCAGTAGAAAGACAGGACATAAAGTAGAAGGATGGGGTTGCTGTCACAGTCAAAACTTTAACACAGAATTGTTCCTGTCTGAAGGAACTGCAGGGACAAAAATGGAAAAGAGCTTGAGGGATAGAAAATTCAGTGACAGGCCCAAATTGGGATCTAGCTCAAGGGGAGGACCCAAGGCCTTATACTATTACTAATGCTATAGTGTGCTTACAAACAGTAGCCAAGCATGACTGCCCTCTTAGAGGCCCAACAAGCACCTGAAAAAGTCAGATGCAGATACATATACAGAGCCAATGGACAAAAACATGGGGACCCCTGTCATTGAATTAGGGAAAAGATGAAAGAATCTGAGGAGGGGGGTACCCCATAGGAAGATCAGTAGTCGCAACTAACCTGGGACTCCAAGATCTCTAGACACTGAGACACCTACCAGGCAGCATATAACAGCTGATATGAGGCCCTCAAAAGTTACTAGCCCTCCATTGGATGTAGGATTGGTAAACATCCTATAGACAGTGTCCTTTGCCTTATAGAAACTTCGAAGTTTTATGAGGTACTATTTGTCAATTCTTGATCTTTGAGCATAAGCCATTAGTGGTCTGTTCTGGAAATTTTCCCCTCTGCCCATGTTCTCGAGGCTCTTCCCCACTTTCTTTGCTATTAGTTTCAGTGTATCTGGTTTTATGTGGAGGTCTTTGATCCACTTGGACTTGAGCAAGGAGATAAGAATGGATCAATGTGCATTTTTTTCTACATGCTGACCTCCAGTTGAACCACCACCATTTGTTAAAAATGCTGTTCCCCCCCCTCCACACACACACACTGGATGGTTTTCGCTCCTTTGTTAAAGATCAAGTGACTATAGGTGTGTGGATTCATTTCTGGATCTTCAATTCTATTCCATAGATCCAGCTGCTTGTCATTGTACCAACACTATACACTTTTTATGACTATTGCTCTGTAGTACAGCTTGAGGTCAGGGATGCTGATTCCCCCAGAAATTCTTTTATTATTGAGAATAGTTTTCACTATCCTGGGTTTTTTTGTTATTCCAAATGATTTTGAAAATTGCTCTTTCTAACTCTATGAAGCATGGTACTGACTGTGGAAGGATTAAAGTCTTGGCAGGGCATCATGTTCTTCTTGCCAGATCACAGTACAGATGCAACCAATATAGTTCCTCACTTCTAGTGCAGATGTCAGACTTCAGTACACTGCCAGATTTCTTCTTAGAAAGTCAACACTCTTTCTATTCTTTAATCTGGAAGGCAAGCTTTGACTAAGAGGTGAACAATTGTGGTTGAGTCTACATAGCCATTTCCCTTTTCAGAACTGAACATTTATTCCCTCTACTGTTAGCATCCAAAGCCTGTGGCAACACATGGGCGGGTCTCAGACCTGTTGCCAGAGCAACAGCCATAATATTCCCAGAATCCATTGGGCTCACCTCCCACCTTTACCTGCGGCCACTACGTCAGAACCCATATATATATGGGGAACATTCCTCCATCTTGCTCTCTCTCTCCCTCCTCTCTTTCCATACTACTGCCCCCTTTCTGACCTTGGAATAACCTCCATTATTTTATGTAAAATCATTAGGCATATTAAAACTCTGTGTCTCAGTTTTGCAAGGTATTTCCTTCTTTGACTACTTTTACTAGAACCAACATATATATGATTCACTGAACTTTAAAATAGATGTTAGTAATTGATGTGTTAGAATGGTGGGTCACATCAGAACATACCACACTCTAGGCACGAACAGTTCCACGTGTAAGAGATTTAATTGAGAGGGCCTAATGATTTTACATAAAATAATGGAGGTTATTCCAAGGTCAGATTATATTTTGTGGTTTGGAGATTAATATTTCTTTTAAAAACAGAATACTTTTTACCTAAAAGTAAACTAAGTTTACAAAATAGTTCATGGCAGGGGCGTGGAGGTGGAGAGGAGGGTATATTTTTGGGATAATTAATCTCCCCCAGAATCTGCACTGTACACATTACAGTATGACGTGCTTCAGAGATCAGTTCTTCACACACAAGGAAATGTATAGTTTCCATTTGAAGAATGTGATGTTGGAAAGTAAAAAATGCAAATTTTTGAAGCAATGAACCATTAACCTTCCTCTTAAGTATCAATTTCTTCAATGTTCCTCAGAAGCAACAGGATATATAGAACACAACCTTCAAATGTTTAAAGGGAGAAACTTTTGTATTTTCCACTCAGATTTCTCTTCCAAAACATGTGTTGCAATATATTTTTCATTGTGAAACATAAGGATTATGATTTCTAAGAGGTAACTGTTTATTATTATTGATGACTAGCTTTGCCCTCATGAATGAACTAACCTATTCACATTACTAATATAACAATGGGCTAATGAATATCTCAGTATGAGATATCATGACGAAAAGTCATGACAGTCAGGCCTCCTGACACCTTGTATTTGTTACTGTGTATGGTTTTGAGATTGGCCAGCAAAGATGCCATCATCCTTGTGGAATGTGGGTTGTTCTTCCTGTATTCCAAACTTCTGGGCTAATAACCACTTATCAGAGAGTGCATACCGTGTTTGTTCTTTTGTGATTGGGTTACCTCACTCAGGATGATATTCTCCAGATCCATCCATTTCCCTAAGAATTTCATAAATTTATTGTTTTTAATAGCTGAGTAGTACTCCATTGTGTAGATGTACCACAATTTCTGCATCCACTCCTCTGTTGAGGGACATCTGGGTTGTTTCCAGGTTCTGGCTATTATAAATAAGGCTGCTATGAACATGGTGGAGCATGTGTCCTTCTTACATGTGGCAGTATCTTTTGGGTATATGCCCAGGAGTGGTATAGCTACCGGTAGAACTATGTCCAATTTCTGGAGGAACCGCCGAACTGATTTCCAGAGTGGTTGTACCAGTTTGCAATCCCACCAGC
>NW_022196909.1:70097173-70099686 GCF_008632895.1 Mastomys coucha | reverse complement strand
GCAGTGGGAGTACTAGGTTCTGATGAAGCCAAGTAGTCTTGGTTTCTGTTGGTAGAATTCTTGCGTTTTCCTTTCACCATCTCTTGAGTTTTGGTTTTAGATGTTCTTAGTGACTCTGACCAGAGCTTGTCCTGTCCCTGATGCCCTGCAAGACCCCTGAGACTCGTTGAGCCTGTGCCTCCCGGCTGGCTGCTCACGGCTTAGGAACTCACCGGAGAGAAGATGGCGGCTCTCACTGGAGACTCCGGGTCAAGGTGGTCCCTGGAGGCAGGCCCTCCATTTGCAGAGAAGGGGCAGCTAAGGTCGCTGATCCACCTTTGTCACTTGGAAGCTGAGAGGATCCTGACCCTGCAGCCCTGCGGCTCCCCTGCCACTCGTGGGGCCGTCAGGTTGGGTCTTTTTAATCACAGAATGTAGTCCTGGTTGTCTTTGAAATTCAGATATTCACCTATCTCTAACACCTGAGTCCTGGGCTTAAAGATATGTACCACCACACCTGGCAGTCAGAATGTTTTTTTTTTTTAAAAAAAAAAAAAAAAGTCTTGTAGCTCTCTAAGAGTGTATCCCTGTACATTTTCTAGGAGATCAAAATTTTAAATATTGATTTATTGTAGGTTTATCATGTTTATTTAATATTTACAGTACATTTCACATATAACCACATATGGTTTCACACAAAAAATAGAGTCAAGTTAGAGTGGAAAGTTTGAAAAGTGGAAAATTTGCAGTTTATTTAGTCAGATGATGACCCAGGGGACTTAATGGTGCAGACAAAATCTATTGTCAAAGAATTCCCTCTTGTCTGGGGAAGCTATTGTTTCTGTCCTTCTTAGGTCAACAACTAACTGGCTAAGGCTCACTCATTCTATGGGTGTCAATCTATTTTACTCAGCCATCAATAATTTAAATAATAATTTTATTTATAAATGTCCTTCAAATTGACATCAAAATTCAAAATGTCACACCAGAGATAGATGTACCCAATGTGTTAAAATAGATAATCTTCATTATCATCAACTTTACATTTAGAATCAATGAGGGGCTACATTCATGGGTGTGTTTCTGAGAGTGCTTTTTGAAAGAGTTAATAGAACAAGTTAGATCCCTCTTAATATGGATGCCGTTGTCAATCAATGTGAAGTCTAAATTTAGGAATGAATGAAAAAGAGAAAGCATTGGAGCCTCTGGCTGAGGATGTAATCTGACCAGCTGCTTCACATTCCTGCCACAATACCTTCTGTGCCATGCTGGGCTGTAACTTCTTCAACTTGCATGAAAGATACCATTTTCTTCTGGCTTCTTGTCAGATATTTAGACTGAGCAACAAACAAACAAACAAACAAACAATACATATGTATTCTCTCCCAGAAAGAAAAGAAAAACATTCATATTCCCATGTGTCTTACCAATAGGAGCTTTGATCCCCTTGTCTTGGTTCACTTGTGCCTTAAAAGAGGAGCTCAGAAAAGTTCAGAGCAGTCTGTGTTCTTGTGAAGGAAAAGAAAATACATTTCAAAAGAAATGAGCAATGCCTCCAATATGTCTAAGCAGCTGTGGTTTCTATTCATAGCAAACAAGTGGATAATTCGCTAAACTAAAACCCATCCCAGCATTCAGGCATCTATTGTTCACACAGACCAGCATCAGTGCAATGAGTATTTACTGGGATTTTTGCACTTGCTCTAGAGTCAGCTTCATAAATTGGGGGCCACTAGCTTCAGCTTCTCCCCTGTCCTGTATTCTGAATCTGTAGTGATTCAGATCTTCTAAAAGATCCTGGTAGATAGGTAGATATAAGTACTCAATGACATTTGCCCACTTTGAAGATTGATAAAAATACCCAAATTTCCAGTTACTTGGGATACAGCTGACACCCTGATATGCTAGAGGTACTCTGAGTCCTACCTAGTGGATCAAGGTCATAGTTGCTGAATAAACAATTTCAGAGACCCTGTCTACAACCCTATCTCTCTTCTGATTGCAGAAATTCAGGATTAGCATGCTGAAATTCAGACTTTCCTAGGCTGGTTTATATTGAAAGGGGATCAGTCTGGCTTAGAATTGACAAGTGGTTTTATTAATATTTTTAGTGAGTGAAAATGCCATAGATCTACAAAAGTAGAAGATAGTTTGAACAGCCCCTAACACCTATCACCAGCTTTAACAATTCACATCCCTAGTCTTGTTAACTCTATAACTTCTCCTTAATCTTCTATGCCTAACAATATGTACCAGTATGTATCACTTTCTTTCTGAATAATGAAATGTATTTTTAAAAGATAAAATCATAAAATATAATATTTCTATTTCCAACAAAAATGAATTCTTTAACACCACTCTTCATCCAGTTTGTGTGTAAATTCCTGTTTATGGAAAATGTCTTTTAGAATTGGTTTGCTTAAATTAGGGTTCCAAAATGTTCTATGTTGCTGGGCAGTGGTGGTGCATGCTTTTAATCCCAGTACTTGGGAGGCAGAGGCAGGTGGATTTCTGAGTTCAAGGCCAGCCTGGTC
>NW_022196909.1:70077744-70097109 GCF_008632895.1 Mastomys coucha | reverse complement strand
AAAAAAAAAAAAACTATCCAAACAAACAAACAAACAAACAAAAAACCCAAAATGTTCTATGTAGTATTGATATAACTCTGACAGCCTGTCCACTTCTGTTCCTTTTCCATATCCTGCCCTTCCCTATTATACAGTACAGTTGATGGTAATTAGGGAAATTGAATAAAAAGGAATCAAGTACATTCTACATTTGTGATAGACAAGCTCTTCAAGATATGGCTTAAGCTTTTGATTTGATTTGGAGGCCATGTCTTAGTTAGGATTTTATTGCTGTGAATAGACACCAAGAAAGAACATGGTAACTCTTATAAAGAAAAACATTAAATTGGTGTTCACTTACACCAGTTTTAGAGATTAGTGCATTATCACCATAGCAGGAAACATGGCAGAATGCAGACAGGCATAGTGCCTGACACAGAGACAGAACTGAGAGATCTACTTCTGAACTGAGAGCAGGAAGGAAGACTGAACCACTAGGCCTGGCTTGAACTTCTCAGTCCTCAAAGCTCACTCCTACTGACATATCTTCAACTAGTCACTCCGACTCCAACAAGGCAATACCTTGCAATAGTGCCATTCCCTATGGGACTATGGAGTCACTTTTATTCAAAGTATCATAGGCTAAGTTAGATAGATGCTGTACCTATTTTTTTAAAGCAGGAATTCATGTCAAGAGTACTGTGGATTTTGCATTGCATTATATCAAGAGGTTCGTGGGTTCCAGTGCTACCCATTTAATCCACTATTTTCAAGTTTTCATGTCTAGGGAATAACAGTCACCTAGATATATATTATCATGGGGCATGCAGGAAAGTACCTTAATTTTTAAGCTAGTGCCTTATTTTTTAATCACTTCATGATTGTCTGATCAGGAACTTTCCACAATTATTGTATGGGTATTGGAGAGCTATATAAATAGTAAAGGAGGATGTACAATTTGTTCCTTTCTTTTACTTAGTTTTTAAATATTAAGTTGATGCTTGTGTAGCTTCCAAAAACAACTGATAGTTGCCTTTCAAGGTTTTCACTAAATGTTTTAGAAGATTTGGCTTGTTTGCTTGCTTGCTTGCTTCCTTTCCTCCTTCCTTCCTTCTTTCCTTCTGTCCTTCCTCCCTTCCTTCCTTCCTTCCTTCCTTCCTTCCTTCCTTCCTTCTGTCCTTCCTCCCTTCCCTTCTTCCTTCCTCCCTCCCTTTTTCCCTCTTTCCCTCCTTCCCTCTCTCTCTCTCTCTCTCTCTCTCTCTACCTCTCTCTCTCTCTCTCTCTCTTGCTCTCTCTCTCTTTCTATCTCTCCCCGCAAAAGTGGTCTTCTCTCAGTGTTTTAGCCATGTAGATATTTCATTCATTTATTTATTTTATTTCCAGAAAAGCCCATCAGAATTGTTGAGACCTTCCTTGGCAGTTGTTGACACAGCCTTGATGGCAGCCCTATTGCTTTCTAGCCATCTGAGCTACTAAGAATACCTCTGGTGGGAAGAATGAGATAAGGTTTGTCCAGGTTCAGTACAGATTTAGACCTTTCTAATGCCATGTGTATCTAGTATAAATTATATTTTCAATTTTATACCAAAGCTCATCATGTACTTATTAAATGCCAATCAGACAAAAATGTAAGTTTTCAGAACACATTACAAACTAACTTTCTACCTGGCAAACTGGGAGTTGGAATACACTGAACAATCCTTCAAAATGTCCTGTTTATTCAGTTCCTGAGAATAAGAATTGAGAACTGGATTTTTGAATTTCTCCTCAGGTTAGATATACCTCTCTGGACCTGTGCCCTAGTCAGTAACCCAGAGGCCCCTCTCTCTGCCCCCAGCCTTAACCTGGTCACACTTTCACTAATGCTGGGCTTACAAAATGATCAATGCTGCTCATTGGAGTTCTTATTCTGAATGGAGAAGTATATTGTACTAGATTTAGGAAGGTTTTATAAAACACGTGTCTACTCCCATCTTGGCCTGTTGACCTCTCAACTGTCTGTCAAAGGACAGAGGTTGATCTCTTTTGTTGCCTGTACAGAAATCTAATAAATTTCAAACAAAGTTCATCTCACATTCTCGGTGCCCTAATTCCATCCTTGGCACTAGAATGTAGACCCAACTGTCACTCAAGTCCCAGGAAACTCTTCTTTAGCATCTACATAAGCCTTGTCAGGACTGCAACACTGGACAAAGGCAGCACTCAGTTGTATATCTGAATACTCAGCAGACTGCTACAAAACATGCACATACTTTCAAAAATTCCAATTCTCTTAAGCTTTCTTTTTTCTTTTTGCCAGACATCAAAATATGGTGTGATAAACAGTCCTTTAAGAGTTCTAGCTTTGGGCTGGAGAGATGGCTCAGCTTAAGAGCACTGACTGCTTTTCCAAAGGTCCTGAGTTCAAATCCCAGCAACTACATGGTGCCTCACAACCATCCATAATGAGATCTGACACCCTCTTCTGGCTACAGTGTACTTACATATAATAAAGAAATAAATCTTTACAAAAGAAGTTCTGGCTTGCCATGATTCGTAGCACAACAGAGTAAGGAGACCCTGAGGCAATGCCAAATTCTGCAATGGTTGCTTCACTGCGCCACAGGTAGGAGACATATATCAGTTGTGATCATGGGACCCTCTTTCCTGCTCTGCTCTGGAAATATATTTCAGCAAATATATTTCAGCAAAAATATTGTGCAGGTAAATAAATGGTACTTCGATGTATTAAACTTATGGCTCAATTACAGTCAGTCTTACACTATCAGCTTCCAGTTTCTGGATATAATTAATATAAACAAAGTAGTAAGCTGTCATTTCTAATGCCACCTTGCTTTATGCCTAGGGAAAAATAAAATTGATGCTAGGTTTATGAATAATTAGTTGGGCCATATTATCATAGATGGTAAGCAAGATGATAATGAAAATTATTTGTTTGGATATAATTTATTCAAGATTTGTAATATTATAAGTAACACTCAACTTGCTTATTAACAATTCAGATTAGGGCCTTTTCAGTGCACACCATCATCCCTGGCAGGTGAGCTGAATCAGTGAAAGCAAACGCATAGAGGTCAATTTCTAGGACTTCCACCCTTACTTGGAAAGGAGATAGAGTAGGCTGGTGAAAGTAGAGAACAGAGTCATTATTTACATGTGCACAGCCAGTATCCTGTGCCATCATGAATTGATGGCTATATTTAGCACACATTTATTGTAATAAAATTGTTAAATTGAAGCCTTGCAAACTAAAAAGTCTGTGATTTAAGCCAACATATAAATACTATTGTCATATCATAATTCGGCCATTCAGTTAATAGCACACAGGTCACATGAAGTGATTATGTATATGTACACACACACACACACACACACACACACACACACACACACACAGAGTCCTAGATTAGATGCAATGCTAAGCTTCGCTGTCTTTTAAAGTCTGTGAGACTTAAGGGTTTGCTGGAGTCTTTGGACCCTAGTTTTTCTACTGAAACTTTCCCAAGTGTCCTTTTGTTTAACCAGATAGACCTCTGTATTTCCAGATTAATGTATTATGCATTTTAAATCTTAGAAACACAGTTAGTTGCTTTATAGAAATTTCAATATGTGCATAAAGGATTATCAGAGATCTACTGAGGGTATTATTATGTGTGTTCATCTGCTCACCCTGAAAAAACTGAGCATTACAGCAAATCCTTCTATGTAAAAATAACAGAACTGGTATATTTTGGCAATGTCCCAGCTCTCCAATAATAGGTGTCACCTTAGTACTTAATTCTGTAAGTTTTTCTCAAAATTTATTCTCTCCTGAAATTAAATTATTGCTGTATATAAGGGTATTTATATTCATGCTGCATTAATAGATATGCTTAATGATGGAGCAAAATTAATTGTATGAAACTTTATTTAAATTATGCAATTTTAATAAAAAATTAAACAGTAAAATATTAATGAGATAAAATTAAACAATTTATAATTAAACAATTCATAATTATATGAAAATGCAAGTCAGATGTAAAACCTGGATCAGACTGTAACATACAAACTCATCTGTTAACATTTCTGATTTAGGAAGACTAGATGTATAATCTATTCATATAATAATTAGAATTTGAAGGGTAACATAGGATAGTTTATAAAAATCAATAGAAAAAGATAGAAAACATATGAGAAACAGATTCAATACCACTGAAGGAAAAATAATGGAAAGAGGACCACTTTGGGAAGCACGTGAGAACACACATGCTTATTGCTGTGGGTGGAGCAGGCTATGGGTACATAGTTCAGAATCTGAGCTAGCTGATATATTCTTAGTCTACCAACTAAGCAATATCAAAGGTTTTTATATAATCAACTTTCTAGTATCAAAATTTTTATATTATCAAATTTTAAAAGGAAATAAAAAAGCTATCTGTGCTTATAATGATGGGTCATTAGTTCAACAAATTACTAAGGGTTAATAGTAAGAACTAAACAGCTTATACAAGTGTTTTAGCGTGAAAAGACATAGGAATATGCATTATAAATTAGATCAGTAGTATAAATAATTAAAAATAAATTATAGCAAAGAACATTAAAAATTCTCAAGGTGTATGTCATTCTTGTACCAGGCTCAAGGTTAGTTTATTGTCTACAATTGGCTTATGTGTGCATGCTCAGATAAACCTCTTTTTTTCTCTCTCTAATCAATGAATAAGTATCACCTTTGAAATATAAAGTATGTATTTTAAAACAAGATGCATTTACTTAATGCATGCGTTTTCATTGTCATTATCGTAAATAAACAGATCACGAATAGTAATGAAGCTGATGTTTCTCTTCACGAGAATCTATATTAGAAGAGGATCAGAATTGATGAGTCCTGCTATGATGAAGTATAGTGTACATTTCCTCACCTGACTATTTTAAAAATACCCCAAATCCTAGAATAATGTGTGTTCTTGTCATCATAGAAGTAGAAACACCACTAAGACATATCTAGTAAGATTATAATGTTTTTTGAGGCCATTCATTGTTTATTTCAGGAATGGAAAGGGAAAATGCTAAAATATCATTTTAGGTAAGCTACTGCTTTAGGCTCTTGAAGAATACATAAAATACCGTTTCATCTGTATTCATTTCCATATTAGATGGCTTTTAAATCTTACTAAACAACGTTAAATAGTACCACCCAAGAAGTTATGTAAGTTCAATAGCAGTAATGGAACAACAGGCATGTGGCAACATGTAAAACCTATAAGAGTACATCTGTCATAGATAAAGGCATGTGGCAACATGTAAAACCTATAAGAGTACATCTGTCATAGATAAAGGACAAACAAACTGGACTTAGTGGTTGCTCACTGACAAGATACGCCTCACAGTGCTGAGTACTTTCATAATAGACCTTAATCTTCTTGATGACCCTGAACTCTAAAGAGGACAATCCTCAAAAGATGAGACATAGAAATTGCAACTGACTTGCTTGGTGTTACATTGTATGAACTGGTAGAACAGAGATAAGTCTGATGCTAGTGTTGTTGATCTTTATGCTACATTAACCTGACAGTAAGGAGAAAGATGTTTAAAACATCCCTAATACACTGCATTTCTCTTGTGAAAGTAAGTGATTTTGCATAAAAATTTTTGCTTTTGTTAGTGTTAATAATATCCACAAGAAAATAGTTGAGAAGGAACATCTATAAAAGGACTTACATTTTTCATGTTTTCTCTACTCAAAGGTCCCAGAATGTCAATTATTTATTATATACATAATATTCTACTTATGCCTATAATTAACAGAATTATTTTTATGTACACAAAATTGTACTACTACCTATAATCAAGTCATAAATTTTTAATCAGCTGGTATGATTATTGAATTTTCAATAAGAGAATCTACTGGAATCACTATAGAAAACTCCATGATTATTCTACTGTTGTATTGATAATGCTGTACATTAATTAGGAAGATGCTCATGGGTGTCATTTTAGTCAGCTGTGGGCTTTGGAATGTTAAGACCTGTTTATTCAGCTTATATACTGCAGAGAATCCAACCTCTTTCTCTAACCAGACTTATGGAGGTCCTTGGCTCATGGAAATTTGACCTTTCTGGGTAAGGGTATATTGTTTGTGATAACTAAAGAAATATATTCACAGTTGAGTGTTCTTTTGCATATGCTCTACATTGAAATAAATTCTGTGACCCTTGATGGCAATTTTGAGATGTAGTCATTACTGTAGCGAGCGGTTCATCAGGGAACCTTGTTCTATCACTCTTTTCACTGAAAGGAAAATTCTGAAACAAATGTGATTTTTTGATCAAAGTTTCTAGGTATCTCCAGTAAAATTTGGACTTAGTGCTATATAGAACTTTCCTTACTTTGAGATGAATTTGGAAGCATCAACACATCATTTGCAGAGACCATGACAAAGCAGCACATGTATCAATATGCACCTGAGCTTTTATTATGACTGGACAGTGGTTATGGCAGAGATGCCCCAGTTCTGGGAGGAAAAGCAGTACCAAGTTGACCTGGGCACTGGAAATGGTATAAACATTCTTGTCTGAATGATAATTCATTCAGATGTATAGAGGGTAGGTATTGTAGTTAAGACTCAGAATGTTGCTGTGTAATTTCTTCTAAGATAAAAACCTCTATCTTGGGTTTGTTAGGCTTGTTAAGACATAGCATGTTCTAACTAGAGGTTAAACATTCCATTCTGAAGGGGAGCTTCTTCAGTTCAGGAAGTAAACAACTCAAAGGGTTTAGGAAGTTCCTCAAACTGACTGTATTCAATATGCTCCTCCATCCTCAAGCATATGCAAGCAACAAGGACTGCTGAGAGACACTCTCAGAGAAGCTAAGCTCACTAGAAGATGCTCAGACTATCTGAGCTATATTAGAGAGACAGTCTCCTTTATGTTAAACATCTGTAAATTGTACAGAGAGCTTCAGATTTCTAGCATCAGCTGCCACCAATGCCAGGGTTGCATTTTATGATATAGATGTCTTTGAGTTATTTCTGCTTCCATAATTACACTTCACACATATTTCTATACCTAGCCCAAATAAAACTCATTGGTTCAGAAAGTCAAACTTTGCCTCTATCTGTACTTTGATGCGTTGTTGATTCCATATCAGGCATTAGTAATTTTTTTCTATCTCTCCAAAATAATGTCATATGACAAATGCTCACCCCTACATCTCTATATGTTAAAATTCTAGTACTCAGCTTGGCATTTAACGGGAGCTGGTGAAACTTATAAAAAGATGCATCTAGTATAAGGTCCTAAGGTCATTTTTGGCATGATATTGAAGAAAACTATGTGATTCCAGACCCTTATTCTTCTACTCTTTTGATAGTTGTTTTATAATTAAATGGCCCCATGGCACTAAACACTTTGTCAATGTATTCTGCTGACATGGGAACAAAGCAACAAAGTCTACCAGTCAAGTACTAAAACCTTCAAAACTGTGAACAAAAATAACCATTCCTCATTTTAAGGGGATTTATCTCAAACATTTGCTACAGTAATGGAAATCTGACTAGAGCAGTTATTCATGGCCCGTTAGTCCTATCATGATCATTACAAACATAATGATTTACTTTTTCATTCAGTGTCTATTTATTGAACTACCTGGCCTAAGCTACAGTCAATGCTGCAGCAGGACATCCCTGGGCCTAGTCAATTTTGCTTCTAAAGACCTTTATTTATTTCTTCTATAAATAATTTAAGATTATATAACTACATTGATTTTAAGATCAATATAAGCCAGAATGTTTATTCTGTACTCATTAATACTTTACTGTTTTGTCTGCAAAATGGGAGGGGAGGTCCTTGGTCCTGTAGAGGTTTGATGCTTCAGTATAGGGGGATGAGGGAGTGGTGAGGTGGGAGAGTGTTGGTGGGGAAGCACCTTCATGGAGGCAAGGGGAGGGGGGAGAGGGTGAATGTGGGTTGGAGGGTTTGTGGAGGGGTGACCTCGAAGTGGGATATCAGTTGAGATGTAAATGAATGGAAAGATTAATAAAAAAGGAAAAAATTGTATAAATTATAGTAAAATTACTGCCTCCTGTAAGTCACATTGCTTGTTTTATTCATCCATGCATGGGATCTGAACACTTGTGCATTCAGAATAGTAAAACATGAGTATGTTAGCTCCTCTGGTGAGTTACCATTTAAATTACCAAATAGGTCATTTGAAATTAGAATCATTCTCTCCCAGTACTTTAAAGATAGCTATCCCAAGTGGCTTGTCCACTCATACTGAAAGTACATTTTTAAAAAGATTTATTAGTTTTTATTCCACATATATATGGGTTTTGCTTGTATTAATGCCTGTACACCCTATAAGGTAAGCATACAGTACCTATAGAGGACAAAAAAGGATGTCAGATACCCTGGAACTAAAGGCACAGCCAGTTATGAGCTACCATATGACTTCTAGAAACCAAACTCAGTTCCTCTGCAAGTGCTCTTAATCAATGAGTCATCTCTCCAGCTCCAAAAAGAAATTCTGTAAAGATAAAAGTAGCAGCAAGATTTGACAGCTTCTCTAGCACTCAGTTGTTCGTGACCACAGTGGTTCATGATCAGATGGCCTGATCATGCAGGTCATACCTCAATTCTTCATGGTCTCTCCATCAGGTCTGATTCCCCTCTGTTGGCAGGGACACGTGTTAAGACAGAGATGACTGTCTTAGTCAACTCATGGTGTTGAAATGAAATATTATAAACCAGGAAATTTTTTAAAATTAAGAATGAATTTTCTATCTACAAAGCTGTATGTTTGATCTATATATATATATATACCCAAAGGGGGAAAAATCCTAGGGAGGGTGATATTTGTTAAGGGCATTATCTGCACTTTTAAGATGATATTATGGATGCTGCTTCCTCTGGAAGACATAGATATTGCATACTTATCATACAGAAGCACGATAGGATTCACTCACATGAGCCTCTTATAAAGTATTTATTCCATCCATGAGGGTTCTGCCTTGTCAGTATGTAAAGGCCTTCATCTTAAAAACACCATAAATTAAGGTCCATCATATGAATTTGGAGAAGTAAATATCACAAGGATATCTTTATTATGAGGACTAGCAGAAAACATTTAAACTCATAAAAAGCTGTAATGAAATCTAGACAGTTTGTCACTCCCTCATATTGATTTTTTTCAACTTTGTTATAAAATAATCCTACCTGAAATAGTCATAATTACATTTCTAGTTGATATATTTCCCCATAGAAATATTATTTCTGAAATATTCATAATATATAATAATCTTATAAATATTACAGATTGTTAATAATTATATATGAACTATCTGATGCAGACAACAGATGCAAACATCTATAGGAAAAGTCTGTGATGTAACTTGTAGCTGTTAAACTAGATGCTGTAAAAATATACCTTTGCTTCTGAAACTTTTCAAACACAACCTTTCTACATTTCTGTACAGCTACACAGACTTCATATTATTTAGGTTAAAGTGTCTTAAGAAGTAATGATTTTTCAAAGTGCTTAAAGCAGAATATTCTGAGGTGAGCTGTTTCAAGGTCAAGATGTACAAATTATAGTGCTTTTCAAGAAGACAGGTGTTGACTGCAGGAAGTGACAAGGACTATGCTTCATTTCACAGTACAGTGGCTGCCTAAAGAAAACTTTTCTTAGTTCATTAGAATTTTCACTGGAAATCCAACACTACCTTCTAACATGTGTGTACTGGTCCAGTATTAACTTTAGAAGGATGGAGAAGGGCCAGAAAGACCTGAAAAGACAGTAGTGGAGATAGATTGCAGAAAGAAACAGTTAGACTAAAGGAATTGCTCTGAGTGTGAGGAAGATGTGATAGTAGAAATGCAATCCATAAAGCACAAGGCAGGTACAGGACAAATGTGGTACCTGGGTGTGTGTGTCAGAGATTAAGACACTCACGGAAACCTGCCTTAGAATCAATACTGAAAAAAAAAATACAATTACCTGTCAGAGAAGCCTACCAATAAAACGTGTCACTGAGACCAGTTAGTATTTCAAGCCAGTGATCTGACAGGGAAATTTTGTTTCACTCAGTGCATATAGCTTCTCATGGCATGGAAGGTATGGCAGTGGAATCAGGTTTCTTGTAACCCAGTGGCTAAGATAAAGAGAGACCAGGTGGAGAGTAGGGATGATCTGTAACCTTTAATTCCTCTTTCCAAGAAACCCACTTGCACTACTACCTCCCCCAAACAATGCCATATCTGGAAGCCAAGTGTTCAAATGCATGTTTATGGGAAGGGTTCACATTCATTCTTCCCCCACATGTTCATGAACATCTCAGCAAAGTACATTCTTAATTATGAAGCCCAGTAAAATAGGAAAGAAGGAAAAGAAGTTTCATTTTTACAATATACAGTGATGCAGAGTAAACATTGTAATTCCAAAAAAGAAACTGTGGGAAAACTTTCTAATTAAGGTCGAGGTCTACCATGACTTGATAGCTTCTAGGCTCAGTGCAATATGGGAGAATCCCTGCATTAGCAGGGCTTCTTCTGGTCTATTGTCTAGGGAATTCTAAGCCCAGAGAAATGTCATGAAGCATCAATTAGATTACATAATCAACTTCCTTTCTCCTGTAAAGAACATGTTCAGCTAGCACTTGAGATTCCTGAAATGCTTCCATATGCTAATGAGACATTCCATGTATCCTAAACCCACAGCCAACCTTAGTCTATCCTGACCTTAGTCCTCCCAAATTTATAGGCCTTGAATCACCCTAAGTTGATCTACCTATTGATTGTTGGTCCCCATGTGATCATTTACCATATATACTCACAGTACTTTCAACTCTCCCCCTGTCCCCACTCACTGCCTCTTCTCTCTCTGTTCTTATGAATTGATTGACTAACAATCCATTAAAGCATGGATACCCACAGAGGTAACAGAAGGAAAGCAATAAAAGACTGGACAAAGTAAAGACATTACTAATATGGAAAAAACGAATCCAATGTCCAGCATCCACAGAGAATAGTGACATCATCTAAGTTCTAGTTGCTTAGGTTGTCCATACCTGAAGTCCTGCTCTTAGCTGGACCCATAGGCTTTCTCTTGTGCTGCCTCCAATCAATGAATAGCTTTTCCTTCAAAGTCCTTTCAATATATTTCTGGAATCTCCATCATCTTAGGATCTTCTTCAAAACTTTGGCTTCATCTTCATATATTTAAATATTAAATACTCAAAGATCCACTTAGGGAATCTGGGCCTGCTACTAATTTCCTGGTTTTGTAAATTATATTTTAAAATTCTAATATAAGCCTCAATAATCAAGTTTATTTTGTCTGCCAAACAGCATCATATAGACAGTGCTAAACTCTGATTCAAGTTCAGGAGAGAGCCTGAGCCCCTTCTTTCAAAGGTATAGTATTGTCTGGATACCTGGACAGCAACTTAATGTGGAAAAACATGTTCCAAGGTATTACTGTTGGAACAGACTGCCCCTGAAGTTGTTTGCCCTTCAGGACAGTCCTGTTGGAATAAGAGACCTTGAGGCTATATGCTACATGTCCTTATTGAAGTCGGACAACCCTGAGGCTATATGTCTTCAGATTCCTTTTGTCAGGTATTTCTATGGTAAAGTTTCAATGACTTTCAATGGATGGGGTCTGACTCTCAAGGCATTGTTCCTGTCCACCCAGTATAATGTTCAATGTTTCTCTTTATTGATGTAAATTTGTTTAGTAAATCATTACTTTGTCTGAGTCATCCTTGTACTTAACTTCTACTCTCCAAAATTCAGGTCATTTTGCTCTACTATTGGCTTTAAATTCTCTTCAAAATCTTGGATAAATGTAATGAGCAATAACCACATTGCAGTGTAAATGTTGTGCCTCCTTGAAGTTTCCTCATTTGAACAAACTAATTCATCATTTTAAAATTTAATCTCAGATCTTCAGAATTATTTTCTTAAAGTTTTTAACAATATCAATCATGTATGTAATAATTTATGATTGCATTCACCTTACCCCTAATACTCTCTCTTACACCATACAACTCCAAGTTGCCTCTTCTGATTAGTTCTGGAAGAACTGAAGTAGACAAACAGGACTCAAGGGAGCTGAGTGCTTAGTGAAGTTCGCATGACAAGTCTCATTTTCATTGTTATAGTTTTTTGATCATAGCATTTATTGTTCAGCAGGAAGTCTGCTTCCTAGCCCAACATCTTCAAGGTAATATAAAGTACAACTGCAATAATATTGTTTGTCTTCAGAAAAATGTCTGAGATATGGGAGCATCATTTACCCTAACTATTTTCTAGTAGTTGAGGAAGGTCACAGGCTTCCTGTGTTCCTTAAGAAATATTCACATTGGATGGTACCATCCTCATATCACAAATTCACTATATAATCATGTAGTCTTAATTCAAACTACATCACTATAGTTTACCATCTTCTTTGCAACTAACCATATTTTTCTTTTTTTCTGCTATGCAGGTCTTATGTAGGTAGTCACAGCTGCTTTGAATTCATAAGTGCAAATGGCCATCTCTTTTCTAGAATATGACTTCCTAGCCATCTCACTATCCCTTGGCTCTTATAATATTTCCACTTTGACTTCTTAAATGTTTACTGGGTGTCAGCCACGTTACCCATCCAGTGGAAATAAGGAGGCAAACAACGAGCTCTTCCCAATGCAGATTTATTAGGATCCTTGTAATCTTGCTTGTTACAACTTACTTATTTCTATCTTACATCTTATTAGTTACATCTTACTTACTCCTATTTCTACTTACTCCTATTCCTATTCTTAGTTCTATTCCTACATCTTACTTTTATCCTTATATACTTACCCCTAATTTTATCCTTACATCTTACTTCTATCTCCTAACCCATTACCAGCCCTAATTCTACATACTTACTCCTAAATCTACATACTTACCTCTAATTCTATATCTATCTATATCCAGCCCCTAGTCCTCGCAGGTTAAATACTTTCCCTGGTCCCAATCAGCATCAGCTATGTTGCAAAGTATAATAGCCTGCGGGAAAATCATGCCAGCTTGCATCACAAACGAGAGGCACTCAGCTTCTCCAACTAAGGGCTTGATTATCAATGCTCTCTGCTCTGACCGGAGACCAGGTGTTCAATATATATGTATATATAGGGTGACAGCTGCGGCTTCCCACAACTGGGCACTGTAGGGATAAATATAAATATTCTATTTAAGTAGTCACAGTATTTGCCAAAATATAGTGAGAAGAGTTGCTAGTTCAATTCCTGATATGTCAGATCTTCTCTGTCCATATTTTTATTAATACTCTAGTCTTACAAAATCTCCTCAAAACAGTCCATTAAGTTATGCCTAAAGCACCCTAGGGATTCTCTTTCATCCACTTCAAACCATGTCATTGTTCTTCTGCAAACCAGCTTCTAACACAGAAAGGATTTAATTCTTGATACTCTGACACTGGGACTATAGACTTCATAGAAGCAAGTTAAGGGTAGAATTTACTTTTACTTATGGCAAGGATGACTTGGTGGTACGATCATCTGGCACAGCTTGTCCTAAAAGACTGTTCACACTAGAGGCAGAACTGAGGTTCAGATTTTCAAGGCTTTCCCTGAGAAATTTATTTCTTCCAGCTCAGTCTTACCTGATTCTGTTCTAAAACCTTTCAAGTAAGCACCATTAACTGAGGACCAATTATGCAGTCAAACACAGCCTGAAGGAATATTTCACAAATGATAATACTCTAAAATTGTTAGGTTTTGTTGAATAAGGAATTCTGTACCTAGGACAAAGTTGAAATTTGGCGTGGCTGGCCCTATGGTATACATGGGCTAAATATGGTGATCCCAACTTCATGAAAAACCTCATTGGAGGGGTCCTCATTACTCCCCAAATTCTTTCTGTACATTTTTCATGCTAAGAACATTCCAGGATATGCTGGATTATTTACTTGACTTATTCTTTAGTCTTAGTTGATGTTCTTGAGGCTGAAAACAACCTTCTGTGTTACCATCATCTACCCAGGTAAAAGTCTCCAGGATACAAGTTTAATGCTTGCAGGTTGTCTCCCTAGGTACAGAAATCCCAAGGCCATGGTCTTCATTGTGAGCTTGCTTGTTTGCTGCCTGAGAGAGAGAAAAAAAGTTCAGTTTCTACACTTCACACATTTTACATTTTCAAATCACATTTATCAGTGAGGCTCCAAAAATGGTTGATATTTAAATGCCACATGTTTAGCAGTACCTAGATTTCCTTTAGAATAAATATTCTTCTTCAAATATATATATGATAAAAATAAAGATCATTCTGACCAGTATTTGAGATCAATCTTTTTTTTTTTTTTAAGTTTGGAGAAAGCTATATAGCTATATTTTCCCTTCAAACCATAAAGTAAGACAAACTCCTCTGATTATATCATGTTTGAAAGGAAATGTTCACCCATGACATGGTGGTTTGAGTGTGAATGACCCCACATGCTCAGGTATTTGAGGTTTGGTCCCCCTGTTACCAGAAGTGTTTGAGAAAGATTGCAAGGTATGGCCCTGTTGGAAGAAGTATGTCATTATGGGTTTCAAATCCCATATCAGGTCCAGTTTTTCTGGCTGCAGATCAGAAAGCAAAGCTATTAGATAATACTCTAGCAACATTTCTTTATACTTCCTGCTGTGATAATCATGGACTAGCTCTCTGAAATTGTAAGACAGCTCCCATTTAAACACTTGTCTTGATAACAGTTACCTTCTTCATGGTATCTCTTCACAGCAGTAAAACAATAACTAAAATAAATGGCATAGACTTTCAGTTTGTTTAGGAATTTGCCCTTCTGACATTCTGTCTTGCATAGGCTTTCAGTTTGTTTAGGAATTTGTCCTTTTGACATTCTGTCTTGTTCTGCTAACAAGGTTTTGAGTGTTCAAAGAATTGTCAGAGGATGGTGTATTTTCAGGTTGATTCCTTCTTAGTCACTCCTATATTGGTATACAAACTCTTTGATTAATCCAATTGGAGGGTAGTCACATCTTCTAGTGAAGTCCAAAAAGGTCTTGAAACATTAGGCATACATAGTGAAACAAACACATATCCTGAGAGATATTTACCATGTTTTATAATCTTGTTTTTCTAAATGGTGAACATGATTTGAACATTAAAATTTTGCAGTAGTAAACAGGAGGAGGTCCCTTTCCTATCCTCTCTATTCAGTTCAGTCTCTCATATCTATCATTTCATTGTAACATTATCATAGACATACAGAGATTCACAGGTCCTTGACAAATAACTGCACAGTTACTTTTCTAAAACCACCAACTTTAACAATTAAAATCCACATGATTATTACAGGAATGTGGACTTGCTTTGTGTATATATATTCTGTGCTATAGGTAATCAGATGTGATGTTCCATTCTTTGGGTTGGAGAATCTGAGCACTATGTGAGTAAAGATATATTTGATCTGCTCATTTTAGGGTAATGCATAAAGCCCTAATAACAAAAGCCAAATAACAGAGAAAACATACACATCCATTAAAGACTTACATGAAATGGAAGGTGCCATAAGAAAATGGAGAACTGGCTAAATGGACAAAGCTGTGGCATGGTCTTGAAGCATAGGTCATGGAGAGGCACAAATGGGTAGGAAAGCATGATCTCATGGTGATAAAATGCAAAGCTTGACTGGCATGATTCTTCTTTTTTAGCACTGTATGCTCAGAGATAAGACATTTCTTTCTTCTGGGCATAAAGAGGACACCCTTCACATAAGAGTCATTTTCATTGTTTCAGAAAAAGAGTTCCTAGGTTCTATGATTCTTTCACAATATAATAGAAGGGATTATGAATAGAAGGAATACAATGTTCAACCTACTGTTTCCTAAAACACTCGAGTACCAGATTTGGGAGTGGCATGTTCTGAATCCCATAAGAGCACACAAGGTTTTCAACAGAATGCAAGGCCTTGCATTTGTAGCCCTAAGCCTTCACCCCCTACATTTTGTGCTATTTCCCTACCTGAGACCATATCATATTACATTCTATTAACAACAGATTGCAGATGCAAAGCCAGCAGGGACTAAGACCTAATCTGCAAGGGGAGATCAGTATCCTCAAAGAACTCTGCTTAATTAAATAAAACCCAGCCTTTCCTATGATCTGGGACTTTGTATTTTTCTCTGGGACAGGTGAAGATGTTGAACATTATTCTATTAATAGCAAAACTAAAAACATGAACAAACTGAGTAATAGCTCTCATACTAGACCACCCAGAGATTCATGTATGACAAATAAACTCCTGAGCAATGGAAATAAAGGTAAATACAGACACATACAGGGCTGTCATACCACACAAGAATAACCACAGGGTTGTTATATCATGTGAGCATGAATGACCTTGAGAGGTGAGGTCTAAGTGACTAGTATATAGCAGAAACTCTACATCTTCCTATGTTTTACCACCAAATTATCACTGTGAAGATTAAAGTATTCTGGACCCAAAACCCAGGATTGTAATATTCTCAATGTATTATAAGTTTTTGTTTTCTACAAAAATGATGAAAGAAACTGACTTATCTGGGCTTAGAGGAAAGTTAGGAGAGAACTGGAGTCTTCTTTGTCATTCTTGTCTCATGAAGGAAGAATAAAGGCCAAATATCTCTTCTGCAAACCAACATCCCAAAGTACAAGGAGGCTGACACACTAAACCTCAAGACACTTTTCACCTTGGTATATGATACTCCCCAAGAGTGATGCAATATGATTAAAAGATCGCTGAAGAGTAGCAAGCCAAACAACTATCCAGAGATTCAACTAAGACCCACTGAAGCAAAGCACAGCTTTTAAGTTAAAGAGAATAAGCGATTGTTTATCTTTGAGCCATACACGGACAATCTTAACCTGGAAAGAAACATAAATTCATGCAGTCCTAAATAATGTAAATAGTCTCATAAGTTTTTATGCTTGCAAAACAAAAGAACTTAATAAGTCAAGGACTTTCAAAAGTCCACCAATGGAAACATCCAGTAGAGCAGTCATGGCAGATTACAGAACCCTCTTGGCTGTGTGTCTCTAATACTAGCTGCTGACACATTTACCTTGGCTTTGCTAAAGCTAATAGTCTGATAATACAGTCAAAAAGTTTCATTAATAGTTACAACAATGTTAGGTCAGATATAGTTCTGGGCAGTGAATAGCTATTAAGGGGATTAAAGATAGCACAAGATTATGTGGTTTGACTCTGCAACACCTTACCTCACCACAATCAATATTTTGGTCAATTGGCCTTTTAAAATCTTTAGCACTATTGTGGCTTTTTTCAAGGAACTTTAGTTCACAGACCACATATACACTAAATGTATATTTGCCTATGTTTCTCTTACTTAGTAAATCATTTCAATTAAATGTTACAATGGGTACAAAAGCAGAGAAAATTTAAGCATCATAATGATCCAGAAAGGGCAGAGATACAAAGCACAGCATATTAGAAACTTAAAATAATCATGATCCATATTCTAAGAACTCTAAGGACTCTAAGGACAGATGGTTCATGCATGTGAGGAGATAGGAACTTAGGAAAAATTAAAAAGGATATCCTGATAATAATAATAATAATAATAATAATAATAATAATAATAATAATAATAATAATAGTAATAAAGAGTTCTTGAAAATTAAGAATGCTCTTTTTGGGCCAACAATAGAACTTTCTGTCAAAACTGATGACCTAATGTCAATACTGCGACACACATGGTTGACAGAGAGATACAACTTCTGCAAACTGTTTCTAACTTCCACATGAGTGCCCTTGTACACACACACACACACACACACACACACACACACACACACAGAGACAGACTAAATAAACATAAAAGACAAAATCATGCTTTTAATATGCTTGTCATTAAACTAGAAACAAATAAAGAAGAAAATAGCTAGTTTGCAAATAGGTGAATAGAAACTACCAAAACTAAAATGCAAATGGAAGAAAAAGAAAATAAAACAGAATTTCCAAGGCAGATGTTGGGATCACAGAGGGTCAAACATTCAGGGAGTGGTGAAAGCAGAAGAGCAGAGCACAGGAACAAAAGAGAGGGCTGAGAACGGCCTATGAGTTATTAAAACACGAAAGATCTAGGAAATTCAGAGCAGAATTGATATAAAAATATCTATATGGAGTCATCTTTTATTGTAGGTTGGAAAATCAAGGAGAAATTTTTGCGAGAAGCCAGAATCAACATTATCGTCATTGTTGTCATCATCATCTTCCCCCTCCTAGAAGAAGAATAAGGTTAAAAATTATATTACAGTATTACAATTATTTTTAGAAAACAGAAAGCAAGATGAAATTGTAAAAAGTAAAGTATTTAAAGTGTTGGAAAAATATGTACTAATGCACTACTATAGTGATATATACAGATTTTCTAGTTTGGTTTCTGTTGCTATGCTAAATTCCATGACCAAAAAGTTACTTAGGGAAGGAAAGGGTTTATTTCATTTTATAATTCTCAGATCACAGTATATCATTGGGGAAAGTCAGGGCAGGAATTCAAGACAGAAACCTGGAAGCAGGAACTTATGCAGAAGCCATGGGGTACTGCTGCTTATATCCATTCTTCTCATAGCTTGCTTAGCCTGTTTTCTTACACAGCTTTTAGGCATTGCCCTACTCACAATGGGCTGGATCCTCTAATACCAACCAACAATCAAGAAAATGCTCCTAGTCATGCGTGTATGTGCCTTCCCCCAGCTTTGAGCAGGCTAAATAGACCTTAACTGTTTGCCATAGTCAGTCTTTCTCTGACCTAGGCCACTGAGGGTAGAGTCTTCTGAAGTAGATGGAGGTCTTCCACTTTGCTGCAATCTCCTACAGGAGCAGACTGCCAGCTGAGCTTGCTTTGCAACATAATCTAGCCTCCATTTCAGGTATCCAGTTCTCTGTGGCTGCTGGACAGTTACAGGTGGTGAGGGTGGTGGTGGTGGGGATCAACTGAGAAATGCTGTCTTGGTAGATCCACAGAAAACAGAATAAGTAATGGTGTCCTGTGGTGGTAAGCAACAAACAGCATAAATGCTAGCACTAGCCATAAACTTCATCGTTTGGAGGCTGTTGTTGTAGGGGGTGCATTAAAGAAAGGCTAGGCTGAGAGTATTGACGATACGCTGATCTCACCTAAGGGTATGATAGCACAATTCGGATGGGAAAATTTGTGTAGGCTTTTGTCTGCAGTCAGGATGCATCAGGCAAGAGGAGCAGGGTTCAAAAGAAAAAAAAAAGAAATCCCAAAACAACAACAACAACAACAAAATGTTAGAAAAGTTCTTAGCTCAAGTAAATTTATGCTGTGCATGTTTCCCACAAGTAGTAATGGTAAGTATACAAATGACATAGGAAAGACAGAGAGAGAGAGAGAGG